>NW_006408616.1:4303747-4331561 GCF_000296735.1 Chrysochloris asiatica
AAAAAATGACTGTCAGCTGTAAAGAAACCTCAAGAAAATATTGCACTTCACTTTATGGGAGAAGTTGTATTGGTCATTTGGCAAGTAAAGAACTTGAATCTTAGGCCAATTAGAAGACATCCCCAAATCATATGCTTCTAGGATTCATATATTTTGAACTTTACCAAAGTGTCCCATGAACTGCTCCATGTTTTCTTACTCATAAAAAATCTGATAATTTAATAAAACCACAACATAATCTTTCAAACATCTTATCTTGCAAATAGAAGATAAAATCCAAGATGTGTTTGTACACTTACATAAGGCTATGTAGAGTTTCAATTTAACTTTAAAATGGCAAACAAATGGGAAAACAACCAACTAAATGTAAAGCATACAAACCAACTAAATGTAAAGCATATTAAAATTTAAATATGATTGTCACTATTATTAAGGTTCCCATTATGTAAAAAATTACTAAATAACACAAAAGAAAATGATACAAATTCAAATGCATCCTGCAAAGTAAGGAGATGGAAAAGAATAAACATAGCCATACTAGTCAACATTAACTCCTTGACTTCAATCAACAGTCAATATCCAGTTCAGACAATGTTGCCCTGATCATTACTAAGTTCAAATTATTTTTATTCATTTATCATTCTGTGTATAAAGAGAAAAAAAAAAATGTTTTACACAACTTATCAGTTACAGTTAATTTACAATGCTGTTAAGTGCCATTGAGTCAGTTCACACTCATAGCGACCCTGTATAGGGTTTGCAAGGAGCGGCTGGTGAGCTTCAACTGCCTACTTTGCAGTTTTAACCGACTCTGCAGTCCAGCTCATTACCCCATAGCGCCACACCAGAGCGTAAGCTATATTATGCTTCTTACAAGCTAAAAAAATCCTTTAATGATTCCATTATCACTCAGATTAATAATCAAAGCGTCACCAAACTCTATCCAATGGGCACTACACAATCCTCCCCATTTGCATCTCCTCTTCTACTCATCTACTCCTTATATTCTTTCCACTACACTGCTCTCCTTGCTATACCTTTAAGAGCATTGCTGCCTTAGGACCATACGCTTTTTCTTTACAGAAGTTGTATATCTTTACTTCCAGAAATCTGAATTGTTCCCTGTCTCCTTCCATTCAGACCTCATCCCATTCACTTGTTCTCAGACAGGCCTATCTATAATAAGCTACTAGTTACTCTGTTTTATTTTTCTCCTTAGTACTTGTGCCCATTGACACAAAATGTTTTATGTTTTCCTTCAAAAGAATGAAAACTGCAAAGGAACAGAAACTTCTGTTACATGAATGAGTAAATAAATGAATGAATGATCATCTTATTTCATTCAGCTGAATAGGACCTTCTCAAAATGAAAATGATAGGAAAAAAAAAAAACCCTTAAAATTCTTGATTTATTCCAAGATTAATACAAATTAAAGTGAAGTAATAGTACCAGTTATACTATTCATAAAATTAAAAATTGGTGAAATGGCAAATAATTGATATGTTTGAGGTGTGTGCATAATGTTGATTACAGAATGGATTATATTTTATTACCCATAAGAAAGCATATTGCAATAGGTCTGCATCAAGTCAATTTAGCTTTGATACTAAGACTTCATTTGACACTGGGTGGCAATTTAGATTTGTAAAAGAAATGAATTGGACTAAAGTTATTTTTGTCTCTTAATACTACAGACAAGAATATAGGAGATGTTTGTCTTTTGCTTCTTGATTTATCTTTCAAACATGTGAGGCAAATTGTTGTTGTTGTTATGTGCCGTGGAGTTGGTTCCAACTCATAGCAATCCTGTACAGGGTTTCCAAGGCTGTAAATCTTTATAGGAGCAGAAAGCCTCATCTTCCTCCCGTGGAAAGCTGGTAGTTTTGAACTACTGACCCTGAGGTTAGCACCCCAATTCGTAACCACTACACTACCAGAGCTCCAGGCAAATTAGAATATTTTGTTTCCATAGAAGTTGTTTGTTTTAATTAACCTTCTCTATTACATGATGGTTAACATTCAGCGAATAAAATCTTTGTTAACAGATTAACTCTGAAGAGTGTCTGATGCTTTTAGAGGTAAACCTGAGGTCAGAAGAAAGAAAAAACAGATCTATGATCCCAGTATTCTCCTATTACCATGATATGATTATAAGCTTTTATATATTTTAAGAATCACATGCGGGAAGTTATCAAGAAGTCAGCATTTAAGATATGTGATGTAAATATAAAGAGGACATCCAGGAGCTCTGGTAGCGTAGTGGTTACGAATCGGGCTGCTAACCTCAAGGTTGGCAGTTCAAAACTACCAGCTGTTTCATGGGAGAAAGATGAGGCTTTCTGCTCCCGTAAAGATTTCCAGCCTCGGAAACCCTGTACACGGTCGCTATGAGTTGGAACCGACTCCATGGCACATAACAATAACAACAGGTAACTAAATTTCTTACTAGGTAAGAATTTTTTTCTATTCCTGAAAGTTTCTTTACATTATTTTTCATCTTCACATCCAAAGAAAGGAAGCCCAAAGGCTGGACTTTTTGTATAAGGATGGTAGTCACCATTTTCAACCGTGAATCCCAAATAAGCATGTACGAGATATAAACAAACAGCAAGAGATTCAAGAAATGCAGACTTGATGACAAAGAATAATCAGTAAATGATAAGAAAAAGATCCTGACCTGCAGTGTGTTCCACTCCAATTTGTTCACTTCTATTGTCTGTGATGTTTTCTAGTTCTTGCAATGCTAAAGGAAAAGAAAGATGAGCAGGAAATACATTAATAGAAAATCAAATTCCAAAACATTTAGGTAAAAACAAAAGAAAGTAAGCATCATAAAGGTATACAAACACGAATTTTTGCATTACCTAACTTCATTGCAATAATATTTCCTAGACCAGATTTATAGCCATGAATGTTAAGTAATATCAAAGTCATAGGACTTCCCAAACTAAAGAATAAATAGTTAATGAACAATTTAAGAACAAACTTTTATAAGTAGCAGTTCAAGAGAGAGTAGATGCTGAAATGTAAAAATGTGAACCAACTCTTCTGGAGATATATTAAATCAAAAACTTAAATAATGTTGTACATTATAAATTAAAGTGTATAACACCTAGGTTGAGTCTAAGCTCAGTTTTGTTTATTAAAACAGATAACCTGTATTTGTTAAAACAGTTAACCCTTATTATAGTATGGTAAGAGTATTTAATATTCTTTACATTATAATACTTGTTAAATGAATTTACAGATTAAATACAGTTCCTATCAAAACTCAAAGGAGCTCTGGTAGCGTAGTGGTTACGAATCGGGCTGCGAACCTTAAGATCTGTGGTTCGAAACTACCAGCCGCTCCGCGGGAGAAAGATGAGGCTTTCTACTCCCGTAAAGATTTACACCCTCAGAAACCCTGTACAGGGTCGCTATGGGTCGGAACCGACTCGATGGCACTTAACAACACAACAACAACATCAAAACTCAAGGAAGTTTTTTGTGGAAATTGTCCAGCCAATCCTAAAATTTATTTTGAAATGCAAGGTATAAAAAATAGTCAAAACAATCAAAAAAATGAAGAGAAATTTGGAAGGTAAAGCCGTCACAGATTAAAAACGTATTATAAAGCTTTAGTAATAAACACAGAGTGACATTATGATAGATACATAGATTAATAGAATACACTTGAGACTACAGAAAGTACCATATATTTATAGTTTATTGATTCTTTTTTTTTTTTTTTTTTGGTAAGGGTACCATGACATTTCAATTGGAGAAAGAACAGTTTTTGAATAAATGATGCTGGTACAATTGGATGTACACTTGCAGAAGAAAGAACTTAGTTCCCTACCTCACCCTCCAAATTAAAATGAACTCAAATGGATCTTAGATCTAAACGTTAAAGCTATTAGAAGAAAACACTGGAGTAAAGTTTTGTGACCTAGAGTAAGGCAATTGGTTCTCAGATAGGATACCAACAGACACAAATGGAAAAAGGAAAAGAAAAAGATAGATAAATTAGACCAAATGAAAAAGGAAAGCATAGACCTTTGTGTCGTAAAGGACATCAAAAAACCAAGATGGCAAACCAAAGAATACAAGAAAATATCTGCACTTCATCCAGAACATAAAAGAAAACTTACAATTCATAAATTAAAAGTCAAATAACCTAATTTTTAAAAAGGGCAAGTGATATGAACAGATACTGTACTACAAAAGATCTAGCCTATAAGTATATGAAAAGATGTTTAACAAAATTGCTGTTGCTAAGTGCTGTCAAGTCAATTCTGACTCACAGACACCTTGTATAGGATTTCCAAAGAGCAGCTGGTGTGTTTGAACTGCCAATTAGCTGTCGGGACTTTGTCCTATAGCAAAACACCAGGACTCATTAGCCATCAGGAAATTACAAACCAAAAGTTTAATGAGGACTTATTTCATATTTGGATGACTCATCCGGATTGGAGAAAGACTCGTTAAAAACGTACAATATGCATATGACATAATCTTTCTTGCTGGAAGAAAAGAAGATGTAAAATATATACTGATGAATATTGAAAACTATAAGCTTCAATAGGGATTGCATATTAATTGTAAAAAAAAAACAAACTGCTGACAACTAGAACAATAAATAACATTAGGATAAACAAACAGAGAAAAGATTGAAGTTGCCAGAGGTTTCATTTTGCTTGCATTCACAATCAACTCTCCTAAAAGCCATCGAGTTGGTAGTGATCCTATATAGGGTTTCCGAGGAGCGGCTATGAGTTTGAACAACCAACCCTGTGATTCAAACCGACCTTATTGAATATTTGTCCTACAGCACCACACCAAGACTTCCTCATTGAAGCAGCTGTCCAGAACTCAAAATAGACACTGAGTTAGACAAACATACTGCAAAAGACCTTTAAAGTGTTAAAAGTTAAAAAGCACAGATGTCAGTTTGAAGACTAAGGTGTGCTGGATCCAATTCATGGCATTTTTAATCACTTCATAGGCATGTGAAACTAAGAAAATAAATAAAAATTGATGCACCTGAATTATGGTGTTGTTGTTATTGTTAAATGCAGTAGACTCAATTTCCACTCATAGCAATCCTGTATAGGGTTTCCAAGAAGCAACTGGTGAGATTGAACCACCAACCTTGAGGTACAAAACGACCTTGCAATCCAGCACATTATCCTGCAGCACCACACCAAGACTCCCAATTATGGTGAAGGTGATGAATACTAAAGTATCATGAACTGCCAGAAAAACAAACAAATCTGTAATGGAAAAAGTTCAGCTAGAATGCTGCTTAGAAGCCAACATAGTGGGATTTCATCTCTCATACTTTGGAAATATTATCAGGAGAGACCACTCTCTGGATAAGGGTATCATGCTTGATACAGTGAAGGGTCAGTGAAAAAGAGGGAGAGCCCCAACCCAACGATATAGATTGGTTTCAGCAATGGGCCCAAAAATAGCATCAATTGTTAACATGGTGAAGGACCAGGCAGTGTTTTATTCTGATTTACATAGGGTCACTATGGATTGGAACTGACTCGATGGCACCTAACAACAACAACTTTGGACATGTGCCAGAAGGGAACAGTTCCTTGTGTTGTTGTTAGGTGCCATCGAATTGGTACCGACTTATAGCGACAGAACAAAACACTGCCCAATCCTGGGCCAACCTCACAATTGTTGCCACGCTTGAGCCCATCGATGCTGCTATTTTGCCAACCCATCTCATTGAGGGTCTTTCTCTTACCCTGTGACTCTCCTCCTTACCAAACATAATATCCTTCTCCAGTGACTGGTCCCTCCTGACAATATGGACCAAGTATGAGAGACGAAGTTTGGGCATTCTGGCCTCCAAGGAGCACTCTGGCTGCACTTCTTCCAACACAGGTCTGTTGGTTCTTTTGGCAGCCCATGGCACTTTCAATATTCTCCTCCAACACTATAACTCAAAAGCATCAATTCTTCTATGGTCTTCCTTATTCACTGTCCAGATTTCACATGCATATGAGGTTATTGAAAATACCATGGCTTGAGTCAGGCACACCTTAGTCTTCAAGCTGACATCTTTGCTCTTCAACACTTTAGAAAGATCTTGTGCAGCAGTTTTGCCTAATGCAATACATCGTCTGATTTCTTGACTGCTGCTTCCACGAGTGTTGATAGTTGATCCAAGAAGAATGAAGTCCTTGACAACATCAATCTTTTCTCCATTGATAAGAATGTTGTTTATTAGTCCAATGGTGAGGACTTTTGTTTTCTTTACATTGAGATGCAATCCATACTGAAGGCTGTGATCTTTGATCTTCATCAGTAAACATTTTAAATCCTCTTCACTTTCAGCAAGCAAGATTGTAGCAACTGCATATCTCAGGTTGTTAATGAGTCTTCCTACAGTCCTGATGCCAAGTTTTTCTTCATAGAACCCATCTTTTCGGATGATTTGCTCAGCATACAAGTTGAGAAGACCATTAAGATAAAGTGTAGGGTCAACATAAAGAGAGGTAGATTCCCAATGAGATGGAACAAAAGACAGCAACACTAGTGGCAGCAATAATAGACAATAGCACAGAATTGGTCAATGTTTCATTTTATTGTGCACAGGGTCACTATGGGTTAAATTTGACTTGACAGCACATAACAATTATAACACCAACAACACAGAATGACAGAAATAACAAATATGCTGAAATATATGTGGATAATGAAACTCTCATAGATTGTTGATGTTATTGTTGTTGTTAAGTGCTGTTGAGTAGGTTCTGACTCATAGTGACCATGTATAAGATTTCTGAGGAGTGGCTGGTGAGTTTAAACTGCAAACTTTGTAGTTAGAAGACCAGTGCTTGTCTTACAGCACCACTTCAAGGTTGTTGATAGGAATATAAAATTGTGCAGACACTTTGGAAAGCAGTTTGGCAATGCCTTCCAACGTTAACATATTGTTGCTGTTCAGTGCTATCAAGTCTGTTCTGAATCATACAAACCCTGTATAGGGATTCCAGGAGTGGCTGGTAGGTTTGAACCACAGATGTTACAGTTAGGAGTCCAGTACTTATCCTACAGTGTCACACGAGGACTCCAATGTTAACATAGAGATATCATATTACTTAGAAATTATATACCCAAGAGAAATGAAAGTGTTTGATCACATGAATACTTGTATGTTGATAGCAGGATTATTTATAATAGTCAAAAGTACAACAACCTAAATGTCTACAGACTAATGCAAGGAATAGGCAAACAAAATCATGGCATGTCATAAAAATTAACTATTGATACATACTACAACATGAATGACCCTTGAAAAAATTATGGTCACTTATAATGGTCAAAAAGGAAGTCAATAACTAAAGACAAAGTATTTTATAAGAAATGCCTAGATGACTGATGAAATGAAATGAAATGCGGATAGGTCTCTTGTGATACAATAGTGAATAATTATTATCAGAACTGATTGTGAGAGTTGGAAATATAAAGGTAGACGTTATGTAGCAAGGAGGGGAGTGACTAACTTTTCAGTCTAGGAGCAGAGGTCCCTGGGACGATCAAGGGAGAAGAGCGGAGAGTGGGACCCTACCCAGAGAAGCAGTGACGCCTTAGATGGAGGCAGAGACAATGACATGGAGAGATGGAGCAGTTGGGGACTTTAGAACCAAAGATGGAGAGGGGTTGTGTGCTGACGACCGGGGGGCAGGCTTGTAGGTATACCCTTTGGTTAGTTGATGATGCCTGGAGGGGATTGTAACCATGGCAATGAAATGATATACAATAGGATGAATGTAAAGCTGGTGTTCTCCCCTGTAAACTATCACATAATTCACAATAAAACATTAAAAAAAAAAGAAATGCCTTGATGAGGCAAATCTATAGAGACAGAGATTTGGAACTCTAGTGGCATTGTAGGAGAATAACTAGACTGCTAACCACGAGATTGGCAATTCAAAGCCACCAACTGATTCCTGGAAACCCTATAAAAGGTTGCTATGAGTGAGAATCAGCTAGACAACACATAACAAAAATAACAACATAAAGAGTAGATTAGTGGTTGCTATGTTGAAGGGGAAGGGTGCTTTAGGGGCAATGGAGAGTGACTGCTAATGAGTATGGATTTCTTTTGGGAGGATAAAAATGTTTTAAAATTTGATTACTGTAACATTTGTAAAATACTGCAGATTTGTTACAATACATTTAATTGTATAGTGGAAATTCATAAATTTTATCATATATAAATTATATCTCAGTAAAGTTTGTTTGGAGCAGCACCACAGGAAAAAGCATTAGATTTGAAGGTCAGTCTGAACTACAAGTGTGGCAGTTCAAACCTACCAGCCACTCCTTGAAAAAATTGTACAAGGTTGTTATGAGTTGGAACTGACTTGATGGCACTGAACAACAACAGAATAAAAATAATATGCTATAAAATAATTATACATTAACTGAGACTTATTACCACCTTGAACAAAAATGATTCTCCTTTTTAAAAAGAACACCACACACATCTGTGTTTTTAAATCTAAATATGTTAAGGAAATATAAAAGCAATTTTATATCTGATAGATTATTGTCTGATAATAGTAGTAGTAACGTGACATTGAGTCAGTACTGACTCATAGTGACTCTATATACAACAGAATGAAACACTGCCTGGGGTCCTAGACCAACCTCATAATCATTGCTATGCTTCAGGCCATTGTTGCCGGCACTAAGCCAATCCATGCAGTTTGGGGTCTTCCTCCCTTTCTCCAACCCTCCACTTTATCAAACATTATATCCTTCTCCAGTGACTGATACCTCCTGAAAATATGTCCGAAGCATGAGAGAAGAATTTTGGTCATCCTGGCTTCCAAGGATCACTTTGACTATACTTCTCCCAACACATATCTATCTGTTTGTTCCTTAGGCAATCCACGATACTTTCAATATTCTTCTCCAACACCATAACTCAAAAGTATCAATTCTTCTATGGTCTTCCTTATTCACTGTCCAACTTTCACATGCATATGTGGTTATTGAAAATGCCGTGGCTTGGGTCAGCCCTTAGTCCTCAAACTGACATATTTGCTCTTCAACACTTATAAAGGTCTTGTGAAGAAGATCTGCCTGATGCAATACATCGTTGGATTTTTTGATTGCTGCTTCCATGTGTGTTTATGGTTAAGAGCCAATGATCCAGAAGGAAGAAGTCCAAGGTGAATTGAAAACACTGGCAAAGAACAAGGCACCGAAAATTGATGGAATACAAATTACAATATTTCAACAAACTGATGCAGCACTGGAGGCACTCATTCATCTATGCTAATAGATTTGAAGGACAGCTAAACTGGCCAACTGATATGAAGAGATTGCTATTTGGGCCCATTACAAAGAAAGCAGACCCAACGGAACGCAGAAATCATCGGACAATATCATTAATATCCCGTGCAAGCAAGTTTACTAAAGGTAATAAAAAAAATGACTACAATTGTGCATTGACAGAGAATTTCCAGAGGTTCAAGAGAAGTGGAATGAGGGATATCATTTCTGACATCAGGTGGATCTTGGCTAAAAGCAGAGAATACCAGAAAGATATTTACCTGTGCTGTATCAACTTAGCAAAGACTTTCGATTGTGTTAATCATGGCAGGCTATGGACAACATTGTCAAGAATGAGTATTCTGGTACACGTAATTGTGCTAATGAGGAATCTGTACATAGACCAAGAACAAACAGAACAAGGGGACACCAAATGGTTTAAAGTTAGGAAAGGTGTGTGCTGGGGTTGTATTCTTTCACCATATTTTTTCAATCTATATGCTGAACAAACAATCCGAGAAGCTGCATTATATGAAGAAAAACATGGCGTCAGGATTGGAGGAAGACTCATTAACAACCTGTGATATGCAGATGATACAACCTTGTTTGCTGAAAGTGAAAAGGACTAAAAATACTGATGAAGATCAAAGATCACAGCCTTCCATACAGGTTGCATCACAATGTAAAGAAATATTCTCAGATGACGTGAAATGTATACCAAAATTAATTACTGATAAGGAGCTCTGGTAGCGTAGTGGTTACGAATCGGGCTGCGAACCTTAGGGTCAGCGGTTCGAAACTACCAGCCGCTCCGCGGGAGAAAGATGAGGCTTTCTACTCCCGTAAAGATTTACACCCTCGGAAACCCTGTACAGGGTCGCTATGGGTCGGACCCGACTCGATGGCACTTAACAACAACAACAACAACAATAAAAGTAATAGGAAGATGTTTTACTTTTCTTCTTGTTACACTTCTTGTTGTTGTTAGGTGCTGTCAAGTCAGTTCCGACTCATGGTTACCTATGTACAGCAGAATGAAGCACCGCCTCATCCTGTGCCGTCCTCACAATTACTGCTATGCTAGAACCTATTTCTGCTGCCGCTGTGCCAATCCATCTCGTTGGGGGTCTCCCTCTTTTTCACTGACCCTCAATTTTACCATGCATGATACCCTTCTTCAGGGACTGGTCCCTCTTCATAATATGTCCAAAGTAAGAGAGAAATGAGGCTTTCCTGTCTCATAATGATTTACAGCCTCAACAACCCTACACAGAAGTGAGTCCCTTGGACCCAGGGATCCTGCATTACGAGTGGAATGGATCCAGGGGAAGATTGGTGACAAGATGCATGGAGATCTCCAAGGAATGCTGAGCTTACAGATGATGAAAGGAGACAAGACCCTTTCCTCAGAACTAGCAAGGAGAGAAAGTCTTTCCTTGGAGATGGCACTATGAAATCAAACTTCTAGCCTGCTAATTTTTGAGAAGTATAAGCACTGAACTGCTAATCACAAGGTCACCAACCACTCAGTATGAGAAAGAGAAGTCTTTCTGCTCCTGTAAAGCTTTATAGTCTCAGAAACCCTACACAGGGTCACTATGAGTCAAAAACCAATTTGGTGCCACTTAATAACACTGTCAAAGAAAACTGTAGCTGCCAACCAAAACCAGCGAAGTACACAAGGAAACAGCTACTTAAAAATATCACATTTCAGTGACAAAAAAAAATATCTGGTTTTCCAATTCAGTTTATTTGATCTTTACTATTAATATAAATGGAATCTTGTTGTAGTTCTGTAAGATAAGCACTAGACCGCAAGGTTGGTTTAAATCACAAGGTCGGCAGTTCGAACTCACCCGCCATTCCTCAGAAACCCTATACAGGGTTGTTATGAGTCAGAACCGACTTGACGGCACTTAACAACAACAGTTAATATAAATGGAGTCCTAGTGTGGAGCTGTAGGATAAACACTGGACCTCAAGGTTGGCATGAACCACAAGGTTGGTGTTTCAAACTCACCAGCCACTCCTTGGAAACCCTATAGAGGGTTGCTGTTAGTTGGAACCGACTCGATGACACTTGACAACAGCAATTAATATAAACAAGAAACCTGGTAGTGTAGTGGATTACAAGTTGGGCTACTAACCACAAGGTCAGCAGTTTGAAACTACCACTTGCTCCCTGGAAGAAAAATGAGGCTTTGCTGTCGTGTAACAATTTACAGCATTGGAAACCCTATACAGGATCACTCGGTGTCACACTACTACCACCACCACCATTCATATAAATATATTTGAGAAATTTCTCAAAAGCTACATTTTCCTAAGAGACTTTCTTACCCTTATGTGATCATCCCTCTGAGTAATGTAGCTTATTCACTATAATATATCTGTGTTGGGAAAAGTGCTTTCCAGACAGAGGAAGTAAGATGTTGGCAAAGCTGTATTTTCAGAATGGCTGTAATGAAGTGAGTGAATGGTGAAGTAATAGGAAATTCGGTCAGATAATTTGGTGGGGTGGAAACAAACTGTGTAGGAGCATGCAGGATATTCTAAGATGTTGTATTTAGCTCTACATCACATTAGAAGCCACTGGACAGGTTTGAGCATAAAGGGGACCTCATGTGACTTATATTTTGATAGTTACAGTGTTTTTGAATGGGGTTGCTATGGGCATTTTGGGTGGGTAACTTTTCTTTATGATGAAGATGCAGCATATGACAAGTTATTTAACATCTCTGAACTATGCTCTTCGAATGCCAGTAATAATCTCCAGGTCTTCTAACAACTAAAAATGCTCCTGTTTATATCCAGAACTTTGTTAAGAGTAAAACGAATGATGTGAAAGCAGAATTTATCTTAATATTCTGGACAATAGTTTGTGGTATCTTAGAACAAGGTTGTTATTGTCGTTAGGTGCTTACAAATATGTTCCAACTCATTCCAACACTACGTATAACAGAAGGAAAAGTTGCCAGACTCTGCAAAATCCTCACAATTGTTGATAAATTTGAGCACATTGTTTCAGCCACTGGGATGAGGGTCTTCCTCTTTTTCTCTCTCTACTTTTCCAAGGTCTAATCTAACCTGCTGGACCTCAAGGTCGGCATGAACCACAAGGTTGGTGTTTCAAACTCATATCTTTAAATATGAAGATGAAATCTTGTAGCCTCACTTCTCTGGAGCATTCTGGTTGTATTTCTTCCAGAGCAGGAGGAGGAGTGGTGAATTCTAAAATATACGTGTATATTTTATAGACAGGATTTGATAATAGATTGGTTATAGGTGTGAGTGGAAGCCAGGAGTCAAGGGTTGCTCCCAGTTATTTGAAATGAGCAAACAGAGAAATGAAGCTGCCATTGATTGAAACTGTGAAGAATAAACCTGAAGCAAATTTGGTAAAGAAAGCAGGCATTCGGTCAAGACTCTTAAGAACTACTACATAAAAGCAGGTATATTCATATTTTATCCATGTATTTTTGTTGAGAAATGAGATAATGTACACTGGATGGTTTTTGTTGTTGTTGTTAGATAACATAAATAAACACTGACTGAATAAATGCTAATAAACAGTAATTTATTAACTCTTCTTAGGAGTAAGATTACAGTAGTAATATGTTTTAATAGAACCCATAGTAATGAATCTAATTGTGGAATTTCAAACAGTAAGGGACATGTGGATAGGTAGGATTTTAATGTTAAATTCACACCATGCCTAGATTACTTGGAGTTCACATCCTACAGTGAGATTAGGCTCAGCCTTGAGAAAACAGTAGGGGATACAACTGTCCTGTAGCTCATACTGACTAAGCACCGCTACTTTCAATGCTATGGATTCAACTGGTCAATATATACAACCTTTTCTACAGTCAGTGACAATTTAAGGATTTCAGAGTAAAGTCCACATCTAAACATTAGACACCCTTTCAGGGTACAGTTAAGTCATTCCTCCATAGACACATCAACTTATTTAATCACCACAACAAACTAGTTGATGCAAGGATAAAGTTTAGAGTTGCTAGGAGAAAATGTCCAATTGTATTACTGCTAAAATGTTTTCCAAAATGTCAACTTTCTGCCTACTTGTAATTATAGAAAGGTAAGATTCTTATCAGTGCTCATCATTTGTTGTTGTTAAGTGCCATCAAGTCGGTTCCGACCCATAGCGACCCTAAACAGGGTTTCTGAGGCTGTAAATCTTTACGAGACCAGAAAGTCTCATCTTTCTCCCACAGAGCAGCTGGTAGTTTTGAACAGCTGACCTTGTGGTTTGCAGCCCAATTCATAACCACTACGCAACCAGAGCTCCTAGTGCTCATCATACAAATACTTTATTTTCCCCCAAATATGGGGAGTAACCAAAATCATATAGTCAGAAAGCATTCATTATCATTGGATTCAAATAACATTTATGAACCTTTTATGTTACTATACTTTTATTAATATTGCTCAAGAATACATGCAGGTGAGTTAATTAATACTTGCAAAACGTCATTGCACTCACACATGTATACATGAATGCTATTTGCTTAGTTTAGAAAATGTCATCATTTTCCAGATTGCTCGTGACTATTGTTAGATTCCCTTGTTTTTCTCTATAAAATTTGCAGCAAAGAGCTGGATGCAATTCTTCAATCCAATTACATCTCTAGTCACCAGTTACCTTAAGAAGTTAGAAGGCCCATGCAAAGGTGGCAGCTTGAAAGAAAGTGAGAAAAAATAAGATGAAGAAGTAGCAGTGGTAGATGGATGCACCACTGCTTTGCATTGTTGTTTCACTAGAAGGACATAGTGTGTCATAATGAATTACCATTAATTTGAGCCAGCAGTCCTTTTAGATCGAGACCGTCAACCCAGGATGACAAACAGTGCCTGCAAGATCATCTAATGAGGGGACACGGCTGCTTCCGTAGCACTGTTTCACTCAATTAGTGGACAAGGCTTTTAATGCCACTCTGTACGACTAAAGCAATTTTGATTACTTAGAGCCAAGTCTCCATTTAGAATG
The DNA here is from genome assembly GCF_000296735.1 of Chrysochloris asiatica. Classification (NCBI taxonomy): domain Eukaryota; kingdom Metazoa; phylum Chordata; class Mammalia; order Afrosoricida; family Chrysochloridae; genus Chrysochloris; species Chrysochloris asiatica. The sequence goes on from NW_006408616.1 coordinate 4,318,045, forward strand.
TTTCAGAAGCAGAAATAGTTTTTTTTTTTTTTAATATAATTTATCTAGAGAATATTTGAATGGTAATAAGCTATTTGAAATCCAATCACATTATTCCTTATTTTTGCCTAAGTAATATTGAAATATATTTTTTTAAAGTTCAAATGATAGAATTTACTCTACCAAATGAAATGTAAATAAGGTAGTAAATGATTAAGGATATGTAGGAGGGGGGTATGTGTGTGTGTGTATGTGTGTGTGTGTGTGTGTTCAGGCACTATGTGTGGCTCTCTGTGCCAGGATTACAGTTGGTGAGTTTCATCTCCTCAGCCAATATTATCAGGAGGGTTGCATATTTATTCTATATATCCACATTTTTTTTTTATTCCATATCTTGCCTTCTTTGGCTGTAAGCACGTCTATCCCATAACTTCTGATAGAACTATCATTTCCACTTTTTTTTTTTTCCTCGCGCACTATATCACTGCATGGTGACAAACACTGAAATGTGCAGTGGCCCAATTTTATTTAATATTCTCATTGTTGACTTCTATCATCATTAAAACTCTAACAGAAGCTACTTAGGCTTAATAAATTCCATTCATGCTCATTAGAAACATACAGCACACTCACTCTATGCATAGCATTTTTTCATTCTAGCCACCTAACTTTATATCCACTCAGTATGCTCAATTTTCAGATTCCTTACCCTACATAACATTTTAAGGTTTTTTGCCTATTTAATTAGAAGGCCAAAGGTTAAGGGAATTACTTAAGTGTTAGGTACATAAATAGACACCAGTAACTTTTCTTAAATTGAATACAAATCCTATACAGAGAAAGAAAATAAATGTCATTACAGAGGCATAGTCACTTCTTCCTTTGCTTTTCCCAGGTGAATGGAGAAGTCAGGATATCAAACACTGAAACATGGGTCTACAGCTTACCCATCACCTGTCAGGTTTCCTGCAAACAATAAAAGAAAAGTCCATTGCCTGAAGTAGGTTCTACACAAAACTGCTTTCAAAAGCTACACCTCTTCACATTATTGCTTACAAAAAAAAGTGATAACAAGCTGGATCTGAGTCATCCAGGACAAAAGTGAGAGAAAAGTTTGGAAACTTTCTGAGTAGTTGGAAAACACATTAGTTGCATATATTAGCAATTTTCAGAGCTTTACACAGACACTCTGCCCTGATCTATGGTCATTATTTCACTTTCTTAAAACAATTCTAATAATTAGTACTTGCTTGTCTCCAAAAGCATGTTATCCTGTTAGGAAGCTGGTTACACATTAGTAGAAATGGTACATAATTATTTTTTTAGTAGATAAAAATTAAAGAGAGGAAAAAAGAAACATGACTCATTAGAAAGCAAGTAATGTTTCCTATAAAGTATTATGTTTTTGATAATTCTAATGACTCGGAAACCAGCTAAGATGATGTAGATGCTCTATACCCCTTTTCTCCAGAATGCATAAGAAATCACACCACTGACTTAAATTATGATGGCAAAAGCAGAATAAAATATTAATACAGATAACTCCCTACTTTTCAAATGTGTGCTTTATACCACTTCATGTTTACAAAAGACCTACATTGGCACTTGTTCATGAAGAGATGTCTTCTTTTATGAAAAATGAAGAAAACCAACACTAGTGTTCAGCAATTACTTTACAGTTACTAAAGACTCATGCACACCTGAACAGTGAAAGTGGCATCACCAAACTTCTTCCCCTAGACTAGACTCTGGGTCGCAGTATCAAGCTGCTGTTTCCTTTATGTGATTTCTGTTTATGAAAGGTTTCATAGGCATGCTCTATTTTCAAATAGCAGTGGAAATCTGTAGTTCCTTAATCTTATCTGGGGAGAATGTATATCTGTTACTTTTAGGAATCAAAGACAGATAAAATATAAAAATTATATTTTATGAATGCATTCATAATACACACAATCCAGTATATATTAATCGCTCAGAGTTTCCCACTATTCTCTTCCTCTATATTCTTAAATATTAGACCAAAATATTATCAACTATGATCATAATTTGGTTTTCCATCAATGTTGGTATTTAATGTTACATATTTTTCCATACATATTTTTTATATTTTATATTTCAATATGCATGATATTTACATAGTTCAAAAGTAAAATCTATGTATAAAGAGAAAACCATGTTAAGAATTACTTACATCCCATTCCCTCATTGATCCCCACCCATTCATTATACATAATTATTTTTAGAAATTCTTGTTCATCCTTCCTGTATATTTTTTTATGAAAAAAATAAGCAAATATATGTATTTATTCTTATTTGACCTTCTTTTTTATGCAAAAGGTAGTATACTATATATACTCTGAAATTTGCATCTTATTTTTGATTAATACACCCTGGAAATATCTCCATATGCATATGTAAAGATCTTCCTCATTATTTTTTACAAATACATGATAATTCCTCATATAGATATACTATATTTTAATAAACAGACCTCCTACGAATGGGTATTTAGATTGTTTCTAATATTTTACAATTGCAAATAATGCTTTAATTGATAACATTTTAAATAGGAGCATTTCAAGATCTAAAAGTATAATGTGATCTGTGATAGGAAAATATCCACACTCCTACAAGGAAGACTAGTTAATACCACTATTATTCAAAATCACTCACAAACCACAAAAGCCAAGGATGGTGAAATTGAAGAATTCTATCAAATCCTTCAGTCTAAAATTGATTAAACATATAATCAAGATGTATTCATAATTACTGGTGTTTGGAATGTAAAGGTTGGAAGCAAATAAGAAGGACCAGTAGTTGAAAAATATGGTCTTCATGATGCTGGATATCACATCATAGAATTTTGCAAGATCAAGGATTTATTCACTGCAAATAACTTTTTTAAACACCATAAAGCATGATTGTACACATGGAATTCACCTGATAGAATACACAGAAATCAAATTGACTACATCTGTTAAAAGAGATGCTAGAAAAGCTTCATACCATCAGCCAAAAGAAGGCCAAGAGCAGATTGTGGAACAGATCATCAATTGACTAAGAAGCTGAACAATATTAAAAGAAGTCTAAGAGAGCCAAATATGACCTCGAACATTTCCCAACTGAATATAGAAATCATCTCAAGAAGAGATTTGATGCACTAGATAATAATGACTGAAAATCAGAAAAGCTGTTGGATGATATCAAGAACATCATACAAAAAGAAAGAAAAAGTTCATTACGAAGGGAAGGGAAAAACAAAAGACCAAAATGGGTGTCAGAAAAGACTATTACACTTGCTCTCCAATGTAGATACGCTAAAGCAAATTAAAGAAACGAGGAGGTGAAAGAGCTGAACAGAAAATTTCAAAGGGCAGCTCAAGAAGTCAAAGTCAAATATTATAATGAAATTTATAAAGATCTGAAATTTAAAAAACTAAAGGGAAGAACACAGTCAGCAATTATACTAAAATGGAGGACAACTTTTTTCGTCAAAATATTGTATGATGTAGAAAGTATCAAAAGAGATACAATGTCATTGTATCTAAAATAAATGGTTGATGTTCAACCATTTCAAGAGGTAGATTATGATTAAGAGCCAATTTGCATAGAAAGCACTGACAAAGAACAAGCCTCCAGGAATTGATGGACTACAGATTGAAATATTTCAACAAACTGATGAAGCGTTTGAGGCATTCACTCACCTGTGCCAGGAAATTTGGAAGACAGCTAACTAGCCAACTGACTGGAAGAGATCCATATATGTGCCCATTCCAAAGAGATGTGATCCAATGGAAAGCAGAAAACATCACACAATACCATTAATATCACATGCGAGAAAAAGTTTGCTAAACATAACTCAATAATGGCTGCAAAAGTATATTCACAGGGAACTGACAGAGGTTCAAGCAAGAAACAGATGAGGCTGTGGAATGAGGCATATCATTGCTGACATCAGAGGAATCTTGTAAGGAACCAGAGAATACCTGAAAGAATGGTTGTTGTTGTTGTTGTTAAGTGCCATCGAGTTGGTTCAGACCCATAGCGACCCCATATAGGGTTTCCTAGGAGTGGCTGGTGAGCTTGAACCGCTGACCCTGCATTTCAAACTGACTTTGCAGTCCAGTGCATTCACCTACAGTGCCACACCAGGACTCCAGAAAGATGTTTAGCTATGCTTTATTGACTAAACAAGGCTTTTGACAGTGTGGATTATGATAAGCTATGGACAACACTATGGAGAAAGAGCATTCTGAAACAATTGTGCTCATGAGAAAGCTTTACAGAGACCAAAAGGTCATTGTTCAAATGGAACAAGGAACAGTGAATGGTTTAAATTCAGGAAAGGTGTGTACCAGAGTTGTATCTTTTCACAATACTTATTCAATCTATATGCTGAGCAAAAAATCCAAAAATCTGGGTTATATGAAGAAGACTACAGGATTAAGGAGCTCTGGTAGCGTAGTGGTTATGACTTGGGCTGCAAACCGCAAGGTCAGCAGTTCGAGACTACTAGCTGCTCCGCAGGAGAAAGAGGAGGCTTTCTGCTCCCGTAAAGATTTACAGCTCGGAAATCCTGTTCAGCGTCGCTATGGGTCGGAACCGACTCGACGGCACTTAACAACAACAACAACACAGCACCAGGATTAGAGGAAGACTCATTAACAACCTGCCATATGCCAATGATACAATCTTGTTTGCTGATAGCACAGGGGACTTAAAATACTAACTGATAAAGATAAAAGACCACAGCCTTTGGTATGGTTTGCATCTCAATGTAAAGAAAAAAATCCTCACAACTGGACCAACAAATTGTTGTTGTTAACTTCAAGTGGGTTCCAACACAGTATAGTGACCCTGTAAAGAGTTTCTGAGGAGCAGCAGGTGAGTGTGAACTGGGGACCAATGATAGCATCATGATAAATGGAGAAAAGTTTGAGGTTGTGAAAGACTTCATTTTGCTGGATCTATCATCAACGCTCATGAAAGCAGCAGTCAAGGAATCAAAAGACGTATTGCATTAAGCAAATCTGCTGCACAAGACCTCTTTAAAGTGTTCATGAGCAAAGATGTCAGTTTGAGGACTAAGGTGCACTTAACCCAATCCATGATATTTTCAATAGTCTTATATGTATGTGAAAGTTGGACAATGAATAAAGACCACAGAAGAATTCAAGCATTTGAGTTACAGTGCTGGAGAAAAATATTAAAGGTTACAGTGCTGGAGAAAAATATTAAATATAAAAATATTAAAGAAAAATATAAAGGGCTGCAAAAACAAAAACAAAAAATCTGTCTTGGAAGAAATACAATCGGAATGCTCCTGAGAAGCCAGGATGGGGAGACTATATCTGTCATACTTCAGACATATTATCAGAAGAGATCAGTCCCTAGAAAGGATATTATGCTTGGTAATGTGGAGGGAGACTCCCAATGAGATGGTGGGGAGTGACAGAAACAATAAACTCAAGTATAGCAGTAATTGTATGGATGGCACAGGACAGGGTGGTGTTTGGACCAGATGCACACAGGATCGCAATGGACCAGAACCAATTTGGCAGCACCTAACAGATCTTTTTAAAGTGTTAAAGAGCAAAGATGTCACCTTGGGGACTAAGGTGCACCTGACCCAAGCCATAGTATTTTCAATAACCTCATATGTATGTGAAAGCTGGACCGTGAATAAGGAAGACCATAGAAGAATTGATGCTTTTGAGTTATGGTGTTGGAGGAGAATATTGAAAGTACCATGGGCTGCCAAAAGAACCAATAGATCCATTTTGGAAGAAGTGCAGCCAGAGTGCTCCTGGGAGGCCAAGATGGCCAAACTTCGTCTCTCATACTTCAGACATATTGTCAAGAGGGACCAGTCATGGAGAAGGATATCATGTTTGGTAAGGTGGAGGGTCACAGGGAAAGAGGAAAACGCCCAGTGAGATGGATTGGCCAAGTGGCAACATCGATGGACTCAAGTGTGGCAATATTAGTGAGGTTGGCCTGGGATTGGGAGTGTTTCGTTCTGCTGTGCATAAGGTCGCTATGAGTTGGCACCTTACAACAACAACAAAACAGTAACAACTGAATATTTTAAGAGCCTTAATATGATAACGTAGTGGTTACAAATCGGGCTGCAAACTGCAAGGTCAGCAGTTCGAAACTACCAGCTGTTCTGTGGGAGAAAGATGAGATGTCCTGCTCCCAAATGAGTCAGAAATGACTCCACAGCACACAGCCACCACTACCACCAATATGATTCTCAAAAATTCTCTGGTGAGTAATGAGGTTGTCTTATCCAGAGATGGTTTCATCAATATTTCTCACATGGGAGCAAAGGATTGAAAAATCTCAATTACCTTCACTGCTTTCATTATAACTCAAACGTTATCTTACTCTTGAACATCGTTGTATGTAAGTACAGCAATTATGAAAATAGTCTTGGTCATTGATAGTACAGAAGGTTCACTTTAGGCTTTTTCTAAATCTGTCTTCAGTTCACAAGACATTTATCAGGCCCCTAACTAACATAAACACATTAAAACCAAGGCAGTACCATCAAATCAGTTCCGATTCATACTGACCCTATATACTATTTTTGAGACTGTAAATCTTTTGGGAACAGACATCCTCATCATCATCTAAGAGTAGCTCATGGATTTGAGCCACCCTCCTTGTGGGTAGGAGTCTAATGTCTAAACATTGTTATTGTTGTTGTTAAGTGCCATTGAGTTGCTTCTGACTCATAGTGAACCTGTCTAAATTTTCTGAAGTGTGGCTGGCGCATTTGAACCATTGACCTTGCATATCTTACAATGCTACACCAGGACTCCACCTAGACACATTAGAATCCCTAAAAATTCAAGAGCAAAAAAATGACTAAGTACAAACACCTCTTTAGTAATCAGCAACTCTTAAACTTCCATTATTGTTGTTGTGTGCCATTGGGTCAGCTCGGGCTCATAGATAACCTGTGTAGGGAGGGTTCTCTAAGAGCAACTAGTTGGTTTGAGCAGTCCAGTGCTTATCCTACAGCACCCCACCAGGTCTTATATTCCCCCTCAAATGTGAACTTCATATTATTGTTGTTGTTAAGTGCTGTCAAATCGGTTCCAACCCACAGCAGCCCTGTATAGGGTTTCTGAGGAGCAACTGGTAAACGTGAATCACTGCCACTGGTCTTGCCATTCAAACTGACCTTGCGAGCCAGTGCATTAATCCACAGTGCAACACCCGGAGCTCCTATTGGGTTCTTGGAAACAGTGATTTACTGAATGGAAGAATGAATGAGTGAATGAATGGATGTAACAGAGTCTGGCACAAAAGCTTAAGGTATAATATAAGTCTGCTTGAGAGTTCTGAAGGCAGGCAGTTGTGTTTTGTAATAGCTTTTTTTCTACTCTTCTGAGAAGGAGTCAATTCATCCATAGATAACACCAAGACAATTATGTAGCTGACACTATGCAATGGGCTAGCATGAAACTTGGTTGGTGGCTTGTGGTTACTGTGTGTCCAATAACATAGTCCCTTTTGGTTTTGTAGCCCTTATAGGAATGGCGAGGAATGACTTCAGAGAAAGAGGAGAGGCTACACAGCAATCCCAGAGAAAACTGCAGGCCCACCAGGGATGTACTCAATAAGCACTTATGAGGCATACAACTCTGGATGAAATGTCCAACAGTCTTTCAGGGCAGAGAGAAAACAGGGAAGAAAAAAAAAAAAAAGGAATGGTTTTGTTCATGTTTGTCTATCTAAGTAAAAAAAAAAAAAAAAAAGGAATGGTTTTGTTCATGTTTGTCTATCTAAGAAATCCCTGAGAGAACCCATGGGAGGTAAAATTTACCTTTTCCAATGTTGATTTTACCCTTGCTTTTAGAATAGACTGTAAGACAACCAATGATCAAAGGAAAATTCAGGGATTCTAATGAAGACTGGGAAGCTGGTTGATGCTTTTATACCACGATTTCATTGATTTTTACTACCAGAACTTTTACTCACTTTCATCATTTTAATATAAATATCTAACTCACCTGTACTCTTTTGAGAGGAAAAAAGAATGGGGTGTGAATAGCTTCCTAAATAGCAAAATCATTGCTAATTTAAGCATTTAAGCTATGTCATCATCTAATTATCACATGTAAGGTATTAATCGAAGCACCTCATTTAAGGTATGAAAGAGCTTTGCTAAGGGCCTATGATTCAGCACAAGATCTTCTGATGAGTATTAGCATCCCAAATCTTTTCTTTAGAAGTAGGTGAAGTACAATAAAAAAAAGTCAACATTTATTTTTATTGTTAAGTTGTTAAGTGCTGTCGAGTTGGTTTCGACCCATAGTGACCATGTATAAGGATTTCAAGGAGTAGTTGGTGAGCTTGAACTGCCGACCTTTTGGTTCAAACTGACTTTGTAGTACAGCTCATTAACCCACATCACCACACCAGGGCTCCGAGAATTTATTAGAGATCATCAATTTTAAAAGTCATATGTTCCGTTTTTTTAAAGTCTGTGTAGTCACAATTTTGTCATTTTCCCCCTAAAATTTCACATAATACTACATATACTATAATAATATATATAATTTATATACTATAGAGAGATGAAGAAATAAAGATACTGGAGGGGTGTGAAGAGTCAGTCTGGGGAACCAAATCAGTACAGATGCCATCAATGACAAAGGGAAAAGGCATATGGCTTCCTTGCCTGGTGTGCCTGGGTCTCAGAGGGAGCTCTAGATTTCCCAGTGATAAGTTTCTGCTTGTGAGTTCCACTGGGAAGATATTTTGTATGCCACAGAAAACCAAGATGTTTGCATTCCCACCAATCCAGAGATAAAGCATTTTCCTCATACAGACACAAAACATACAGTATATGAATGTTTAATGGAGGCTAAAACTGGGAGAGGAACAGAAAACAAGAACAGAGCAGGTTAAAAAAAAAATATATCTGGTTTCTCTCTATCAAAATACTAATTAAAATTCATGTTCATGGGGATGATTATACATATGTTTTTGAACTAAAAGTCTAACCTGGCACTATTTTTTGGCCTTATTTTTGTGACAACATTTTTGTCCATATGGCATGAAGTGAATCATTTTACATCTTTTTTTAAGCTCTATGTGTTTTTCTTGTTGTCTATTCCCTCTTCTCCCACCACACACACACTGGCAGCCGCTACCAAGTTACCAAATGCCAACTCAACCCTGCAAGCTGGCTACATGAAGCTATATAGTACTGGCATTCTCCTTTCTTTGCAGAAATATTCTGTCTCTCCCTCCCTCCCTCCCTTTCTCTCTCTCACACACACATATGCACACATACATACACGCACACGCACAGGCACACACACACATACAACTGAAGCATCCTGAATATTTCTCCTTGATCTCCTTCTTTAACTAATCGTTTGATTCCTTCCGGATGCTGCCCAGCTATGCTGTGTGTGCAGCACTAGCTGTTGGCCTGTGGAGTGTCACACCAGTTTATTCAGTGCCTCTAACCCCTGGCCTTCCTTCGTGTGGGCCCTCTGACAATTAGTGGTTCAGTTAAGAACTGCTATAAATTAATGGTTAATCGAGCCCATGCAATTAGTTTAGTCACAGCAAAGCTAAAAAAAAACACATGATGATCTAGTGGTCCCTACTATGCTTTTTTCAATCATAATAGCCCCATCCCTGCTTTTGTAGACAGTCCAATATGCCTCATCTTCAGTGCAACCACACGACCTGACCATTTGTGGCTTGGATGGCACACGTTTTATACACGTGCTGCCTCCACTGACTCAGGCACTGCTGAGTTTGTATGGAAGGGCAGCAACTCCACCTAACAAATGTAACTTTAACAACAGTAAAACAACCTAATAGCTTGGCATGCCAGGGGGCTAATGTGGCGGGCCATTTACTGCTGCACTAAATAGCCCCGGTTTGATTCTCATTGCCAAGTGTCGAACTGAGAATTGCATGGCAGGAGTAGCTCCTAATTCATTAGATAAAGGGGGTCATTGCTCATAGGGCTGGGGAAAAAGGGAAGGATAAGAAATTGAACAAGGCATTCCCCTTTCAAATACCCATTCAAACCTAGGCTACCTGCAATCCAGTGCAGCCAAGTTCCTGAAATAATGAGGGCTCTGTGCTTGGCATTCATGCTAACTCCTAGCTTTAAATGAGTTTACTTAATTTAGCAATGTTCATCTGGAAAGGAGCAAGAAGGGGTCCTAATATTGAAGCCTCTTACTAATTATTTGCAAGCCACTTTGACACCTGGGAACAAGTAGCAATACCAAAACAAACTATAGTTTAGCCTTGGCTATAAGATGAGCCACCACTGATGTCCCTGATTAGCTTTTCTGCTTCATGATGTTGCTGTGGACACTCTAGACCTACGTCATAGGCTGGGCTGGAATAAGACTACTAACAATAAATTGGAGAACTAAATTATTGTTAACATTGCTATAGCTCCTAATAGTCTTTCTTTCATTTTCCATCCAGACAGTTACAAAGAATTCTAAATTCAAACTGTCCTGAATGCTCATGGTAAGATTATATAGACACAAAGAATTCTTTTATCATGTTTTTTTTTTAAATTTATTTAAAAACAAAAATAGTCAAAAATTTCAAATGAGATCCTTAAAATGGGACATCTTTATTTCCTGAACATTAGCCCTAAAACAACTGATTTCTCTAATTCCTGCCATCACTCAGATTGGCCTTGAATTACCTCCCAATAGGCCTCCCATGTGCTTCTAGATGAGAGTGTGTAATGGGGGATCTGTTAATTAACTAGAAGCAAAGTTGCACGGTGGGGATCAAACACTGGATGCGTCCTAAAACTCCCACAGAGAAGATGAAATGCAGCGCAAACTTTAAAGACTTCCCGTCATTAGCTGAGACCTTGCTGCTCCTGGCCCAGACCCCTCCTGTTTCAGAGAACAATGAGGACAATGATGGCAGAAATGAAATAGTGCAGCAAGGAACAAAGGGACTGGCTATTTACTTGTAGAAACAGAAAGAAAGTGGGGGAGGGTGTGCAAAAGGGCGAACTTTCTTTTTTCTGTGGCTCCTGTCTATTTTCAATTAATTTATGACTGTCGGGAATTGCACAGGGAGCACACCCAGGTTCATTGTACAGGAGCCCAATGTTAATTTATGTAATATCTATTGTTTACTCCTTGAAAAAGTGAGGCCAGCTAGGGATTGAGGGACACTGAGGAAGGAAAGAGAGAACAGGATGGAATGAATGAAAATGACAAATTGTTAGATTGAACTTTCACTCTTAGAATTAGGGTTCCATCAGGAAGCTTATAAAAACTAAACAAAGCCTTTTGGATCAGTTCTTCATCACCGCTGTAGTGTCATAAAATATAGGAACTATGCTCTGAGTCCTGGTGTGGCTCTGTAGGATAAGAACTAGACTACTAACCCCAAGGTTGGGGACTGAATCTCACAAGCCACTGCTTGGAACCAACTCCACAGCACTTAACCACTGCAACAATATGCTCTGATGCAGAGCTCAAAGTTGGCCGTTTCCAGATAAGGTCCCTATAAAATGCATGAGCATTGTATCTATAGCAAATGTACATAATACTGATACTGATCTGTTGTTCTACCCTGTTTATTGAAAAGATAGATTAGGAAAGAAAATTAGACTGAAAACCGAGTGAAACACTGACGAACAAAGCCTGATTATTTAAGGAGTTGACATCTGCACTCAGTATTTCTGCAGTCCAGCCTTTTCATTTATCTACAGTGCAATGGATATGGGTGCTGGCTGCACATCGTTAACGCATACAAATTAAAAAATAAAAAACTGAAAAAAAGCTTATTTTTATCATAAAAAGGAAGCAAGAAGGAAGGAATTAAGGGAAGAAAAGAAAGTTTCAACTGGATTAATAGAATAAATAGAATGCCAGCAGGGTACACTAAGTAAGTTTTGACTCTCTCTGCTGCATGTTCAAGTTCTTGCTTAGAGCTGGACCAGGAGTAAGAAGGGAGATATCATTTTGAGTGGTTGATAGCTCTGAGTCTTCTTCTTATATTTCATTTATTGACAAGGGCCATTCTGGAATTACTTTATTTTTAAAGCTCAATGACGAGGTTAATTTTTCTCTTTTTATGTCACATGTTTAGAATAACCAGCAAAAACTCTGCAAATGGGAAAAACATGCAAATCGCCCCGGAATTATACTTTGTAACTGCTTTCTGGCTTCCCACCTGTTTAATATAAGATGTCTAAATTTTAATAAGTTCAACAATGAACTCAACTCCAGGGGATATTTTCTAAAGGGTTTCTGAGGCTGTAAATCTTTACGGGAACAGAAAGCCTCATCTTTCTCCTGCGGAACAGCTGGTAGTTTCAAACTGCTGACCTTGTGGTTCGCAGCCCGATTCATAACCACTATGCTACCAGAGCTCCTTAAGATTGATATTACTAGATCATTTTTTTAACCCAATGATAACATGGCAGAATGGCATAATAGACTAGATATATGAGAAGGCCTAACAGTTTATATCTGACATATGAAAACTAATTGTCTCTTAGAGAAAAATGATTTACTCTTTTTGGTCTAATAGTCCATGGGAATAGTTCTCCTTCTGATTATTCCACAGGTAGTTTTAAGTGTCAAATGATAAAACATATGTCAAATATTTTTTTAAATAAGTTTACTTTCAATTTGACAATCCTTTACTGTTTCTAGAACACTGCCAGATCCAAAATAAACAACGTTTAAGACCTAGGAATTCACAATAGTGTTGCCAATTTCCTTAAGATTTCATAATACTCTTCAAACTTGCTGAGCAACTTTGGAAAACAACTTAGGAAAAACAATTTTCTATGTTTTATCTCATAGAGCTTCATCCCATCTTTCACTCACCTGTTTTACTTTGGTTTTCTGTTCTATTTACCATGCTACCATGCAAGCAAGATTACATTATTTCCTCGAAAGATATTCATGCCTTACCTAATTTCCACTTCATCTAATAATTTTGATCTTTCTATTTATGATACGAATCGGGCTGTGAGCAGCAAGGTCAGCAGTTCGAAACGACCAGCTGTTCCGCGGGAGAAAGATGAGGTTTTCTGTTCCCGTAAAGATTTACAGCCTAGGAAACCCTGTACAGGGTCGCTATGAGTCAGAACCGACTCCACGGCACATAACAACAACTATTTATGATATTCAATTTATACAATATTCTGTAAAATTCTTTAATATCTTTTGTTAATTTTCTGTCCTTATGAAAATTTAGGGATAACTCTAAAAATCATCTTTACATTTAATGAGAATTCTACCATTAGATGTTGTAAAGTCAGTACAACAAAATGAAACTGCCCAGTCCTATACCATCTGCACAGTTGTTTGTGTTTGCGCCCATTGTTGTAGCCCCTGTGTCAGTTCATCTCCCTGAAGGCCTTCCTCTTTTTCATTGACCCTCTGCTTTACCAAGCATGATGTCCTTCTTCAGAATGTAGTTACACTTGATAACATAGACAAAGTATGTAAGAGAAGGTCTCATCATTCTCCCTTCTAAGGAACTTTCTGGGTATACTA
>NW_006408616.1:4332075-4351882 GCF_000296735.1 Chrysochloris asiatica
GTTTATACCCTTAGCAATCCTGTATAGGAGTGGCTGATGGGTTTGAACTGCCAATTTTGTGGTTAGCAATCCAGTGCTTATCCTACAGCACCACACCAGTACTTTGATTTAACTAATACTTCTATTGTTTTGATATTTTTGCAAGTTAAGCATATATAACCTAGCTTGAATGTCCTAGAATATTTTTGAAAAGCAGCTGGATATCACAATCTGGTGTTCTTTGGCTTACATAGTATTTGTTGTTATTAAGGGTCCATGAGTTGGTTCTGACTCATAGCAATCCTGAATTGGATTTCCAAGAAACAGCTGGTGGGTTTGAATAGCTGACCTTGGGGTTAGCAGTGAAGTGCTTATCCTACAGCCCCCATCCTAAAGCACCACACCAGGACTCCTACATAGTATTAAGATTTTTTAAAAAGTGTTTTCCAGTATTCTGAAATTGAAAGAATCTATGTAATATATAAGGAGTCCTGGTGTGGTGCTTTGGGCTAATGTGTCAGACTGCAAAGTCTTTTGAACTTCAAAGTCAGTGGTTCAAGCTAACCAGCTGTTCCTTGGAAACCCTATACAGGGTCACAATGGGTTGGAGTCTATTCGACGGTACTTAACAACAACAACAAATGTAATATATAAATTGGTATTGGAGAAGAATGTTAAAAGTACCGTGAACTGCCAGAAGAACAAACCAATCTGTGTTGGAAGAAGCACAACCAGAATGCTACTTAAAACTTCAGACAGGTTATCAGGAGGGACCAGTCCCTGAAGAAGGACATCCTATTTGTTAAAGTGAAGGGTCGGGAAAAAGAGGAAGACACCCAAAGGTATCAACTGACACCATTGCAGCAGTGCTGGGCTCAACTGTAACAACAGTTGTGAGGATACCACAGAACCGGACAGTGTTTTGTTTTGTTGTGCACAGGGCCACTCAGAGTTAGAACTGACACAATAACACCTAACAACAAAAATAAATATAATATCAATATTTCTGACACTGACTGAAAACTTACAAGGTATGACAATGCTATGCTCACCCTCCAACATGGCAAAAGTCACGAGACAGAGACAAATACTCATGAGTTCTACAGAATCCTCATTAGGTCTACTTGACTCCTACACTCATTTAAGTTTTGATACCTAAGATTTGAGAGTGTTTTAGGGAGCTGGAAGAATAAAATATTGAGAAAATTTTTCTCAAAATAAAGATTTCACAGTTGTTCTTGCCTCATAATAAAACGACAAAGATGTGAAAACCTATAGAAAAATACAAGCATAATCACATTGGAAAAAAGTAAATGAACAAAGTTTAAAATAAATGCAAAGGAAACAGGACAAGGGTTAAAAACAGAAGTTATGAAGGGATATGTTAGCCAATAAAATGACATGAATAACAATGAAACACAAAATATAGGAATAAAATTTAATCTGCAATCATTCAAAATCTGCATTATTCATTTACTTTAAAAATTACTTAATGTTTTCCCCAGAGTGGAAGACGCCTGATATAGCTGTACTGATAACAATTATTATTAATTGTACTCCTTTTTTAGTGTTGGTTTGATTTAAATATTTCAGTCTGAGGGATATGACAATAAGAAACTTTTTAAAAAATGTCTAATATTTGGAATGAAAAATAAACATTTAGAAAATTTTTGCATATAAATGTACCACAATAATAAAAAAAAAAGATTTCTATGATAAACTAAAATTACATTAAGGAAATGTAGGTGCAAAGTATACAGCTAGGGAACTCAACGAATAGTGAAAATATTGTAAAAGGGATAAAGTTAAATATACTTTGCCAGTGCAATAAGCCAAAGTTTAACATTCTTTCATACAAAAAATAGGGGAATTTAGTCTAAGGTGGCTGCAAACAAACAGCCAGTCTTCCTTAAAGTTGTCCTTCCAACCTTGTATTCTTAAAAGAAATATCAAGCTGGCAAAATCTGAGAGTTCTTGGAATTTGGGATATTAAAAAAAAATGAATGTAATAGAAGACAACAATCAATTATGCTATTTGTTCTCATTTGGATTTGATGTACCCAACACAAGAAAGTCTATATTCATTCTTAGCATTGAATAGCCACATAGACTTTTGAATATGAGGGACTTCAGAAAGCTCATGGAAAAGTAGAATTAAAAGATAATGACATAGTTACACAAAATTTTTGAAGCCATCTCATGGATGTCTGGAAAAAACAAGTTGTCTAATAGATGAAATCGTCTCTAATTTACTCAAATATGAACAGAACAAAGATCAGAGCTGTGTCATGAAGTATTAGTAGATTCCTCTTGATATCAAGGAGTTTTTATATCTTTACAGTTATGATTTGTGGCCCTATCTTATTATTCTTTGATACTTTTATTGTATTACTACCTATAGAACTCTTGTTTAATTCATGACACAGCTCTGATCTTTGATCTCTTCAGACAAAATAAAGGAACTAAAATATTAGAAGATACATATATTTATTCTTAAGAGATAGAAGAGTCCTCTTTTATTTAAGAAAACATGTTCAAAAGAACACAAGAAAAGTACAACTTGCTTTCCAAATTATGGAAAGAGCAAGTATGGATAGAACAAATCAATGAAGAAAGTTTCTTTGTTTTATAAACTTTGGATTCATATCCAATTTTGATTGTTCAAATCTAAACATGAAATGTAAGATTATGTCAATGTCCTTGTAGTTCCTCTCATGCTGGAAGTGTTTCCGTCCACTGGACTATAATGTGTGCTCAGGCAATTGTAGATAATTTTGGTATCACATTAAAGGGGCTATGCCAAAGAGCCTATATAGTATTTGGCTGCATAATTGGGAAGGAAAATATTTCACAAAAATAATCCTTTTTTTTTTTTTTTCCTTTTTCTAGTGCCACATGAAAAGAAAAGATTCCTTGTGCATGAGTTTCAGAAATTGCTGACCTTAAAAGCAACACTAATTTTTTAGAAATTCCAATCACAAGGACATAGTTTTCTACAATATGTCACGTATATTACCTCTCATATTAAACAGAGAGGACTGAAAACAATCTGTTTAGTTGACGTATAGTCACAATAAGGAATATCACTATTATAGACGAACCCCAAACCCAGCCCACTGCTATTGAGTTGATTCTGACTAATAGTGACCATATATATGGTTTCCAAAGTTGTAATTCTGTACAAGAATAGAAATTCCTTCTCTTTCTCCCACAGAGTGGCTGGTGGTTTTAAACTGCTGACCTTGCAGTTAGCAGCCCAACAAGTAATCCATGATGGCAAATATCCAAGGTTTGCACAGTTGTTAAGTGATATATCAGTAGTTTTAACCAGGATTGATTTTAGCCCCCAGGGAAACTTTGGCAATATCTGAAAATTATTTGGTGGTCACAAGTGAGGATGATGCTACTGGCATCTAGTGGGTAGAAACCAGGAATGCTGCTAAGCATCCTAAGAACAACTCCCATCAACTCAAATCCACCCAAAATAGTTTTCAAATGTTAACAGTACTGAGGATGAGAAGCCCTGAACTACACACATTCATTGGGCACAGTCTGCCAGGACTGCAGTACTTGCATCTAACTTTTATGCTACTGGATATTTGTCTTCCACACTGCATTGGTGCTCTCTATGAGACCATGGACTGTGAGAAGAACAAACAAATCTGTCTTGAAAGAAGTACAAACAGAAAGTTCTTTGGAAGCAAAGATGGCGAGACTTCATCTCACATATTTTGGACATGTTATCAGAGACTTCAAATATGTGAAGTATTGCTCTGGTTTATTTGAGACTAAAGATCAAACACACAAGTGAGAAAACATAAAGCAAAATAACGATAAAATATTAATGTATATGCTACTTATATGAGATGATAGTGGGGAAAAACTGAGTTAAAATGTGTCTTCCAAACTAATAGAATTATTGTAGCCAAATGAATTCCATAAATAACACCTGGAAGAGAAGTGGCAGGTATTTCCTTCTTTAAGTGGCTAATCTTCTTTACATATGATATATATATATATATTTAATTATAACTAGAGAGTCCTGATGTGGCAAAGTCAGTTTGAACCACAAGGTCGGTAGTTCAAGCTCACCAGTCACTCCTCAGGGTTGCTATGGGTCAGAAGCAATTCGAAGGCACTTAATAACAATAACAATTAAAACATGAGCTTTTGTCTAGTGCTTTGAGACACTAATCATAAATAATTTCATTTATATCTAAGGTTCCAATCTAATTTATGGTGTGTTTTTTTTTGCATTTAAGAGCAATCTAATTTAATGTTTTTTTAAAAAAATAAGGCTTTGTATCCATACAAAGCATTCCTTTATTAGTCAAAAATTATGTACTAGTAACTAATAGATGATGCTTCATGATCTGTTCTGGAAGTAATAGAAAAACAACTGTAATCAGATAATAGATGGAATGGTGCTTTCTTCTCACACTCTGCTAAGGTGTTTACTCAGTGTTAGAGAGTACTGTTTGGTGTTCTAACCCACTAATCCATCAGAGTATATATTAAATTCATTATTTTAATGCTAACAATGTTATTATCTATAACTTTGAAAATCTTTGAAAGTAAGTTTTGATAATCTATAGGTAAAAGTTTAAATTACAGGCTAGCAGAAAATAAATTATTCCAGGAAGCACATAATTCAATTCTAATTTATTTCAGTTGCCCCATGTTTGGGAGTATATGCTTGATTTATCTACACAGGGCTCTTTGGTTGTAGTTTCCTTTTATTCTAATTAGGAGGATCTGAAAGATGATAATGGATATCAGGATAGGGATATAAGAAAGAGAAGGAGTTGAGTATATTTCCAAGCAGCAGACTGGCAATAAGAGAAATTTACTAGCTACCAATCCTGGTTTGGGAAGTTTCGATCCTTGATTCTAGGATGTATTTTTATAATTATTCAGGTACAGGGCCATGAAGGCATTAGAACAGGTGAAAGACATAAGCACATTGGGGAGTTCAGTTAAAGGTAAATCTCTGCCAAAATAAAAGCAATGCAGATCTGGAATGTTCAGTGAGTCCTCCAGCAGCCTATCATAGGGCATCACTTGGGAAAAGGACTGAGGAATATTGCCAGCATCCCTTGATCATTAAAGGTGTAAATGTCTATTTGGAAATGAGACAGCTGTCAAAAAATTGTTTATTTACCTTTGAAATTGGTACAATAACTTTGGACTATAACTCTTGATGACTTCTATGTGTTCTGAATTTAGCATCTTATCAGGGTATGAATATGTGTTTTAATTTCAGAACTTCCCTGGAATTCAAGGTAGCTGAATTACGAGAATGGTAGCACTCCAAGGGAAAGATTCATTAACCCTCCAGGAGGCAGAATTCCCCAAAGCTGTACTAGGACCTGCTCATCCAAGGTTTGAGGCACTATGATATATCAATATCCCACTGTCTTTTGAACAATAGCTAGATTACTGTGAAGTTGAACCAAAGGAGCTTTCACTAATATATACTGTTGCTGTTATTGTGTGCCATGGTAACAATTCCAACTCTTAGTGACCCTATGATGATTTTCAAGGAGCAACTGGTGAGTTTGAACTGCCAACTTTATGATTAGTAGTCCAGTGGTTATCCTACAGCACCACTCCAATTGATATATACAAGGTCAATAAAGTCATCAACCAAGCAAATTTAATACACAATATGTTATTGTTGTTAAGTGCTGTTAAGTCAGTTCCAACTCATAGTTACCCTGTATAGGGTTTCCAAGGAGTGGCTGGTTAGTTAGAATGGCTGACCTTGTGGTTCATACCAACCTTTGGGTCCAGTGCTTTATACCACGTTGCCACACAAGACTACACAATATACATACAGAATATTGGCATAGCTCTAAACAACCTACAATCAAAGTTAAAGATTACTTTATAATTTCCTTTAAATTAATTACAATTTGAATAATTTAACTGAAAGCCTGGAAATCATTCATCAAAGACTTTTTTTTTTAAATAAGGAAACTGAAAAAAAAATTAATGAAGTAATTATGAAATATTTAAAACAATCAAAATTTTTAAAAATGAATAAAGTACTTAAAATTTATTTTGACAATAAAATGTTATATGATCTCATTTAATTACCTATTTCATATGTAAATATGTTGTTTTTACAGCTAGGCTCTAAACTTATTTGGGGTTAACCATGTCTGACGTTTCCAATGGAGACACATCAGAAAGCCTAAATGATGATTAGCTAATAAATTATAAATAGTAGTTAAATTCAAGTGAAATTGTTTATTTGAGGGAAATTTTTAATGTTTCTTATTTCATAAAAGAAGCACTTCCTATTCTAATGCATTGCATCAAAAAATAAATCTAGAGGTTAC
Source organism: Chrysochloris asiatica (assembly GCF_000296735.1). NCBI lineage: Eukaryota > Metazoa > Chordata > Mammalia > Afrosoricida > Chrysochloridae > Chrysochloris > Chrysochloris asiatica. Next base: position 4,338,399 of record NW_006408616.1, read on the forward strand.
TCAGAAGGCCTGAAGATATTTCTGAAAAATCGGTCACAGGAAACCCTTGGAGCATAGTTTTACTCCCACTTGATGGCATCTGGTACTAATGATTCATATTTAGGATAACAAAGACAAAGACATGGTTGCTTTGAAGCAAGAATGTTTGCTTCTCTCTAACTTCCTTTTCATTCTTGTCTTCCCTTCTCCCACAATTATACCCAACTTTGTTGGGATAGTGCTGCCACTATAGTACATGAACATCAGTAGAGGCTTTGGAGGCTATAAAGAAAAGTGACCAGAGTATGAGAAATAATGCAGTGGTGGCCATGTCTTCTAGTCATCCCTTATCCTCTTCATCTCTCAGAGAAGGACTAATTAAACCACAGTAATTGTGGAGCCATACACCATTCCTTATGTTGCCAGCCTCAGCTGAAGAGGAACAATTCTCCCTGCATTCCAAGATACCAAAATTAAAAAGCAAGTAGAGAAACAGAAATTGTCCATTTCCTTAGTGTTAAAGAGGTCTTCTATAATAAACAGGAAAGAAACTGGTATAATAAATAGCCATGACAACAATAACTTATTATTATTTTTTAAATGTAAAGTTCATGGAAGAAGAGATTACAGATGAAGACTCTTTAAGATAAACAGAATTAATGTGCCAGACTGCAAGGTTAGTGGTTCAAGATCACCAGCTGCTCCCTGGAAACCCTATACAGGGTCATTGTGGGTCGGAACTTGTTGGGAGCAACTAAAATTGAAGATCTCAGGCTTGGGAGCAGTTTAACCGAATGACTGCAAGTAAACAGTTGTGGTCCAGAAAATTGGGCTGCTCCTGGTCAGGCTGCTCCCTGAGAAACTTGCAAAGCCTGCCTCAGAGAACAAGGAATTTGCAAAGTCTTTCATTGTACGCAGCCATGGCCTTCAGTTTAGTCAGCAAAAACATCTAGAGGCCTTATCTCTGTTTCCTTAGCAACCACAAGTTACATTCGTCTGATAAAGTCCCACTTACTGCTTGCATCAATAACACCAGATGTTTTTTGCATTCTTTTCCCGGCCCCCAGCACTTTCTTTTGATATGTGTATATAATAAACTCGTGGCACTAGGTCTGAATCACAGTATCTCCATCAGAGTGCTGTGCCCCACCTGGTCCCAACTTCACTATTTTCATTTGTGTCTTGTGTCTTCCTTTTTGTCTATCCTCCCATCACCCCTACTCAGGTTTAATTTCTCAGTGCAGGTCACCAAGTATAGCCGGTTGTCAGACTTGATGTCACGTAACAACAACATTTCATAATTACCCATCTTTCCCACTTATGATAGATAACAGAGAGAAAGAGAAAGGAGAGGAGGAAAGGAAGTAAAAAGGGAAAGGAAAGGCAAAAATAAAAGATTTGTCTACTGAAAGTCAAGCTCTGTACTAGGCACTTTATAGAGTGCAATCGTACTGCCAAGATGTGACCTATGCTGAATGAAATCCACTGTTTCACCTATCAATTTCTACATCCTTTTCTGTCTACTTAAATCCTACATATCTTACATTATCAAAAAAAAACTTAGCAGTAGATACAAACCAGTAACCAGTTGTTGTCCAGCTAATTCTGACTCATGCTGACCCAGTGCGTGTCAGAGTAGAACTGTGTTCCTTACAGTTTTCAGTGGTCACCTTTCAGAAATAGGTTCTTAGTCCTTCAGGTGTTTCTGGGTGGACTTGAAACTCCAACCTTTGGGTTAGGAACCAAGTTCAACAACCATTTGTAGCACCCAGGGGCTCCAGTGAAGATACAACAAAATCCTGATTTCCATTTTGCACATTGCATATCAAAATGTACTCTAAACCAGGACTTCCGCCCATCTCTAATATTTAATGTCAGAATAGAAAGGCTTAATCACATATAATTGCCTCTCCCCAATATTGTTTTATTTTCCAATTGTTCATGAGCGTGTAGGCCACAGGAAATAACAAAGGTTTCATAAATGAATAGATCTGCCTTTTATTTATAAGCATCTGTTTATACAGCAACTACAAAAGAAATACCAAATTCTGGATAGGGTGAGAGAAAGGCATCAACCTGCAGAATCCCAATATTGTCATTACTCAATATTGTATTACAATTGCTTTTCAGAAGAGGTTCTGAGTGGGATAAATATCAAAAGTGAATTACTGCACTCTACTGAAAGGGAGAATTCTACTACACAATGAGTGCAATAATTACAAACATTATTTATAAATGTGAAAGCATGGCAGTCGCTCATTTAAATGAAAAAGAAGACATAGTTTTCTTTTGTTTTCCACTCAAGATTAAGTTGTCTTAGTGATGATAAGGAATAAAGTACAACCTAATGTTCTACACCAAAATTTAAAGTTGTATCTTTGGTGAAAAAAAACTTAAGGTTTTACATTGTTGCCTCAAACTGCATATTCAGATAGTTTCTTATCCAGACTTAATCTTGGTCTGGTCTGTCTCATTTTTATAGGACTTCTGAAACTAGAAATCACCAGCATGGGGAGAGGCCATTAAAGGCAGAGGTGTCTCCTATAAGCACAACATGTGACCAGGTAATATTGTCTGGATTAGCAGCTTTACTACCTAACTAAGCCCTGAGGCTACAATTATCTGGTTGCATTAAACTGAAATCACCTGAAAAACTTCACACTGAACAAGCCCTTGGAAATGTCTAATCTGCCAGTTTACACTCAGAGAGAAAGTGGAATTCAATGTTTAAAGGTGAGAAAACAAAGTCTTCAACAAGGAAAAGTCTCGTCTTAAAACCAGTATATGGTGAAGACATTTCAGCAATGTATTTTTATGCATTTCTTTCCATTTGTTTAAAAAACAGATTTAACCTGACCAGCTAATGTCCTATGTATATATGCTTGATGAGGGTAAAGAAGACATAAAGAATAAAACTGCACTGCCAGAGAGGGAACACACAGTTCCAGATATGAAGCCTTATGGTAATTTTAGCTAACTGTATGTAGCTTTATATATACATGCAGCTATAGCACTACATAATAATTCCCTTAGAGTGTCCTGGCATGGTGCTATTGGCTAATGTGTCAGACTGCAAAATCGTTCGAACTGCAAGGTTGGTGGTTCAAGCTCACCAGCTGCTCCTTGAGAACCCCATACAGGGTCACTATGGGTCGGAATCAACTCGACGGCACTTCACAACATAGCAATACATAAAGACATCCTTAGTGTGACATACACTGAAATCCTAGTTTACTGCCTATTTAAAAAAATAAATAAAAACCATAAGGAGTGGTTCTATTTATATTAAACTGTCTCCCAGCTTACTTTTATCTGATGTGTTTTAGGGTATTTAATTATTAACATATAGCTGTATCATCAGATCAATATTAAAATTCTGATTTTAGCATGAGATCACAAGCCTTAGAAAATGATCTGGATTTAAACTGTGGTCTTGCTATTCTGACTAAACCCTCACTTACCATTGTTTTGTTTCTTTTTACTCACATGTCAATTTCAATGCTAAAATTCATTGTGTCAGTTTGCAAAACACTCTATAACTTCATTTTCCAAAAGAACAACTACTTTTCTGCATGAAGATACAATGTACAGTAGTGATTCGGCTGTGCTGTCCCTCAAAGTCAAATGCCAAGATTTCTAGATGACAGAATTAAATACTTAAACAAGTGTAAGTATTCAAAAGTCTTCATCTTGCACATTACTATTTTATTGGCCAGAACCTATTCCTATTCAGAATCAACTCAACAATTCCTTCAATAAAATCAGTAGGGAAAAAATTCACATTCTATCTCAAACTAATGTCTAATTAGTTTGAGATAGAATGTGAATTCTGACTGGTAGCTGAATTTCATCTCAGATAACTAAATCTCAATGGCAAGTAGAGGAAATTCACATGTAAAATGATACTGCTCCACCAAGAAGCTGCTACTATTTGAACAGTATCTATAGTGATCCTTCAGTTTTTTATTCCATTTTTCATAAAAATTAATATGCATTGTAAATTTTCAGTTTGAGATACACATTACTGCAGAGATTTATCTTAATGACATGATTTAAACACATGCAGTGCGACTCAAGTATTTGCTAAATGAGGTTGCTAAAGCTCTTTTTTAAGGATAGAGTTTCACCTAAGTGTAATGGTTTATATGTGGTGTCACAAAATGGAAAAGATTGATTAAATGTACTCTCAATACCCTCCCTGGCTTCCTATAAAACTGTCAGAGTAGACAATACCTAGGCACACCTGGACACTACTGGAAATATGTTAAGGTTCATAGTCAAGATGCTCCTTATTTATCATCAAACCACAGCATTTTGCAAATAAAAGCAAATGATAATTCCAGAATGTATCGATATATCCCCAAACAAGTTATTATCCTACCAATTAAAATGCATCTAGATTTGAGCACAACTCGAATAGTATAAAACAAAATAAACCCATTGCCATCAGTAGATTCATATGAGTGAAACAGTTTAGATACAAGGAATTTAATATTAAATACATGAGTGGTTTTAACTGATTTGATTACAAAAGGCTCTATGCCCTATATTATTATTAAATCTCCTTTTAATAATAATAATAAAAAAGTTAAGACAGATTATATTCTAAATAAAAATTTGGGACAATTCAAAACAGTCTCTCACTTTTGTTATTGGTCACAATTAATACAAGAAGGGTACTTGTTGGAAATCAAAACTAAGATTCACACACAGAGAATATTTAAAATGAAACTTAATGAAGAATAAAAGCTATCTTCTATTTTTCCTATTGCTGAATAAATTGTGTTGTGTGGAACAAAGCTTTATTTCCAGTTTGTAGTGCTCAGATGAACAAAGGAACCTCTGAGAAGACACTAGAACAAGTCATTTCACTTTCATTCTCAACACTTTATTCCAGCTCATTAGGCTGACATTCAAGACTGTACAGTTAGGAAGTACAGCATGGAGGTCTGGCAAGCAGCAAAGTTACCATTTGTAGGATATCAATATTCTGGATTCCCCTTCAATGAGTGCTTCAAAAATATAGTAAGTATTGATAATTCATGAAAATTAATCAGCTTTCTCAATGTCTGACTGAATTAAAACTACTAAGAATAAAATGTTTTTTAATGTATGTAATGTTTATATTTTAATGAACAGAAAATATGTATTTAAAATGTTGTAAGAGTTCATTAAAATAATCTATTACAATCCAGTCCAATGAATGAAAAAAATTATGGCTATTAAGACTGCAAGTTTTTCTTTGTGCCAGTTAGCAGGACACCAAAAGTTTTTTTTCTATTTTTGTAAAGTTATGTGAAAAATTTCAAAGATTGGCACAGAAAAATATTATAAGGATGGGGAGGAGTATTATTAACATTTGAAAACCTTAAACTGAACTAATTGATTTGGAACTATATGCTGGTCTGAAGCTATTTTCTGATATAGGAGTAGGGAAATAAAATGTTTAACCTGGTTATGGTTATAAAAATGCTGCATCTCTCCTAAATTAAATCAATTTTCTTGATGAAACTAATTTCTTGCCTGAAAGGTATTAAAATAATTTCATTATAAAGAATATTTTGCTACAGTTCTGCTCATTCCCCACTGAAGAACACAGTTCACTGTATGTGTTATGATATGCAAAGTATCTTTTCAAACAATTCGTGTATTTTGGAAACACTGGAAGAAAAGAAATGGTCTAAGTAAGAGATTCACTTTCATCTTTCTACCTCAGCCTGATCTGTATTCCCACTGAGCTATGCCAATATACTTACTTTTCCCTACTTATAGCATCTTATCCTATTCAAAACACATACTTGTATATAGATTAATAGTCAAAGTAATGCAAATTAAAGCTGCAATAAGATATCACATTTCATCTATACAACTGGTACAATCTTAAAGAAGATTATACTCAGTGCTAATGACAAGGGAAAAAAAAAAACCAGACACTCACATACAGTTAGTGAGAGTGTAAATGTGTTCACTTTCTGATAGTAATTTGGCAATATGTGTGAAAAATTTAAATGTCCATGAATTTTAATCCAGCAATTCCACTTATAGTAATTGATCCTATCTAAATAATCACTTAAGCTTACTAAGATACATGTAGAAAAATATTCGTTTGTAGTATCATTTGCCAAAGGAAATAGTTAAAAACAAATTTAATGTTCACCCACAAGAAATTAGGAATATGACCCATTGGGTATATAAATGAAAGTATTTTTATACATTATAAGAGGACAGAAAACAAACTATTAGAGTGGCTATCTCTGGGGAAAAAAAATTATGAAGTCTTTTTACTTCCTTTATAATTTTATTACTTTGCACATTTTTACAAGTTTTTCTTTTATATGCAAAAGGAAAGTAATATAAAGTTCATGTGTAACTGTGTGAACTTGGAACTCCAGCTCATCTGCCCTTCAATAATAAAAACTAAATTATTTAGATAAATATGATTTATTAGATACATGTTATAAAATTTTTAACAAACAAAAATAAAAATTTAAAACAACATATTTTCTTTTAACAAATAAAAAGCTGTCTTATGAATAATATCTAATATTTCCTTTTTTCATTGAGTTTACAATGTCTTCTACGTAAAAATGTATTCTCCTGAATTTTATGAATGCATAAATAATATTCCAATTTAGGATAATCACAGTAATTACTATTTTATATTTTTTTCAACTGCTCAATAGTAACTTTTCAAACTAATTCAATAGGAATAAAGGAAACACTGAAGCTATTATTCCAAATATGAGCTCTATTATTTTTAACATATTCCATATTTGTTAACCACCACTTCAGCAGTAGGTTGTTCTGTGGTGACTTCCATGTCATTGTGATGCTGGAAGTTATACTATAAGTATTTTAATTATCAGCAGGGTTACCATCCATGGTGGATAGATTTCAGTGGTGCTTCCACACTAAGAAAGACTAGGAAGAAGGAGAGGAAAACTACTTCTAAATGTTTAGCCTCTGAAAATCTTCTAAATAGCAGCAAAACAGAAGATGAAAACATTATGAATATCTGCAGGACATTAACAAATACAGTGCCGGAAGATGAGTTGGAAGACACACAAAATACAAAAATAGAAGAGATGCCTCTTCAAAGCAGAATTTGCCATGATGATACAAATGGAATAAAGTTTTTAGAAACTTTATTCATTGATGAGCATGACTCAAAATGTAGAGAAATAGCTGTAAACATCCAATAATAAATCATCAGAACGTGGAAAATATGAAGTACGGATCTAGGAAAATAGAAGTTGTAAAAAATGAAATAAAACACATGAAGATCAATATTTTACACATTGGTGAATTGAACTGAATGAGTATTGGCCACTTTGAATCTAACACTCATGTGATTTACACTCATATGGGAACAATATATTCAAGAAGAACAGCATCACATTCATTCTCAAAAAGAACATCTCAAGATCTATCTTGAAGTACAATACTGTCTGTGATGGGATAATATCTAATATCTGTATTCTACAAGGAAGAGCAGATAATACCACTTATTCAAATTTAGGCACCATTCACTAAAGCCAGTGACGATGAAATTGAAGAATTCTACAAACTAAAATTGGTCTAAAATCGGTCAAACATGTAATCAATATATATTCATAATTACTAGTGATTAGAATGCTGAAGATTGGGAACAAAGAGGAAAGATCGGCAATTGAAGATAATGGATTTAGCAACAGAAATTATGCTGGAGATTGTATCAAAGAATTTTGTAAGATAAAAACCTTATTCACACAAATGCCTTTTTAAAACACCATAAAAGGCGACTATACACATATACTTCAGGAGAAGGAATACATGGGAATATAATTGACAACATCACTAGGAAGAAAAAGTGAAGAAGCTCAATATCATAACCCAAAACAAGGCAGGGATTGACTTTAGAACAGATCATCAATTGCTCATAGGTAAATTCAAGCTGAAGTTGAAGAAAATTAAAACAAGTGCACAAAAGCCAAAACATGACCATAAAAACATCCAAACTGTATTTAGAGACCATCTCAAGGACAGATCGGATGCATTAGACACTAAGGACCAAAGATTACAAGAATTGTGAGATGACATCAAGGACTTCATACAAATAGGAATTAAATGGTCATTAAATAGACAGGAAAGACAGAAAAGACTAAAAGAGATGTTAAAAGAAACTCAGAAACTTGGCCTCCAGCATAGACATGTTAAAACTAATGGAAAGCTAAATAGAAAATTTCAAAGATCAGCTTGAGAAGACAAAGTTAAGTATTATAATGAAATGTACAAGGAACTGAAGTTGGAAAACCAAAAGGAAAGAACACGCTCAGCATTTCTCAAGCTGAAAGAATGAAAATCACAACTTAAAATATTGAAGGAGTCTATGGGTAAAATGTTGAATGATACAGAAACATCAAAAAAAGATGAAAATTATACACTGTGCCAAAAAAGAAATGGTTGATATTCAAGCATTTCAAATAGTAGCATATGATCAAGAACCAATGGAATTGAAAAATGAAGTGCAAGCTGCACTGAACACACTGGCAAAAAACTAGGCTCCAGGAATTGACAGAATACAAAGTGAAATCTTTCAACAAACAGACACAGCATTGGAGGTACTGACTCATCTCTACCAATAAATTTAGAGGACAGCTATCTGGACTATTGACTGAAAGACATCCATATATGTGCCCATTCCAACTAGAAGTGATCCAGTGGAATGGAGAAGTCATTGAATGATAGCATTAATATCATAATGCAAGTAAAATTTTGTTGAAGATAATTCTAAAATGGCTGCAACAGTACATTGATGGAAACTGCCAGAAATTTAAGTAGGATTTAGAAGAGGCTGTAAAGCATGGGATATCATTACTAATATCAGGTGGATCTTGGTTGAAAGCAGAAAATACCAAAAGGATTTTTACCTGTGCTTTATTGATTTTGCAAAAGCTTTTGACTGTGTGGATCAGGACAAGCAATGGATAACATTACAAAGAATGGGTATTCTAGAACATTTAATTTTGCTCATGAGGAGTCTGTACATAAACCAAGAGGCACAGTCATTTGAACAGAACAGAGGATGCTGAATTTTTTAAAATCAGAAACGGTGTGTAACAAGGATGTATCCTTTCACCATACTTATTTAATTTGTATGATGTGCAAGTATTTCAAGAAACAGCCTTACATGAAGAAAACAGTGGCATCAGGATTGGAGGAAGATTCATTAACAACCAGCAATATGCAGCTTATACAACCTTGATTGCTGAAAGTGAAAAGGACTTAAATTACTTAATGACAAAATCAACAACCAAAGCATTGAATATGAATTGCACCTCAACATAAAAAAAAAAAAAAAAATCCTCACAAGTGGACCAATAAATAATATCATGATGAATGGAGAAAAGACTGAAGTTGTCAATGACTTCATTTTTGCTTACATCTGCAATCAACACTCATGAAGCAGCAATCAAGAAATCAATGTGTTGCAATAGGCAAATCTGCTGCACAAGACCTCTTTTAAGTGTTCAAGAGAAAAGATGTCAGTTTGAGTACTAACATGTACCTAACCCAAAATATTTTCAATAACCTGATATTCATGGGAAAACTGGACAATGAATAAGGAAGCCTATAGAAAAACTGGTGCATTTGAGCTATAGTGTTGGAAACGAATATTGAAAGTACCATGGACTGCCAGAAGAACAAATGAATCTGTGTTGGAAGAGCATAAGCAGAATGCTCCTCAAAATCCAAGTGGGCAAGATTTAGACTTTTATACTTTGGACATGTTATCAGGAGGGACCAGTCCTTGGAGAAGGATGTCAAACTTGGTAGAGTGGAGGGTCAATGAAAAAGGAAAACCTCCTAGGGTATTTGAGAGGATTAGATATATTGACATAGGAAAGCATTCATCAAACTGTGGCAGAATAAGTGATCAATACACCAAACCAAACCCAGTGTGGTCGAGTCAATTCTGGCTCACGGGGACCCTGTAGGACAGCATAGGACTGCCCCATGGGTTTCCAAGGCTGAAAATCTTTACATAACCTGACTGCCTTCTGATGAGCAGCTAGTGAGATCCAACTGCCCCCTTTTTGGTTAACAGCCAAGGGCTTAACACTGTGCTACCAGGGATTCTGAAGTGATCAGTAAGAGATACCTATTATCATTTCTAAGGAGGTCTAGTACTGTAGTGGTTACAAATCGGGCTGCGAACCTTAAGATCAGCAGTTGGAAACTACCAGCAGCTCCAAGGAAGAAAGATGAGGCTTTCTGCTCCCATGAAGATTTACAGCTTCAGAAACCCTGTACAGGGTCGCTATGGGTCGGAACTGACTTGACGGCACAGAAAAGCAACAAGTAGTGTAGTGGTTACTAGCCAGGCTGCTAACCTTAAGGTCAGAAGTTCAAAGCTACCAGCCATTCCAGGGGAGAAAGATGAGGCTTTCAGCTCCTATATAATTTTACAGCCTTGGAAACCCTACACAGAGTCGCAATGAATCAGAGCTGATTCCATAGCACATAACCACCACCACCACCATTATCATTTCTATTATTAACCTAGTAATACTAGATTTATGCTTCAGCGAAGCTTTCTCTAAACATCCTGAACAGGTTAAATCCCCTTATTTGAGGACTCATCCCAATCACTATTTTGCACTGCTTTATATAATTGTTTCATAAGCATTAATAGATTATGGAGCTGCAGGATAATGCACTGGACTGCAAGGTTGATTTGGACCACAAGGCTGGTGGTTCAAACTCACCAGCCACTCCTTGGAAACCCTATAGAGGGTCACTATGAGTTGGAATCAACTTGACAACACTTAACAAAAACAACAGCCATACATGTAAACTTCGTGAAGGCTAAGATACAATTTAAATTTGGGGAGATTGTTTTCTCTCTTTACTGTCATAATTCCAAAATCTAGGGTAAAAAATTCCACTGCCATCAAGTCAACTGAGACTCATACCAACTCTGTGGGAAAGAGCAGAACCATTCCTTTCCTACAAATCTTTATGAGAGCAGACAGCCCCAACTTTCCCTTCTAGCTGGTAAGTTTCAACTGCCAACTTTGAGGTTAGCAGCCCAACACTTAACCCACTGAACCACTGGAGTTCCTTCAAAATTTAGGATGGTGTTAATTGCTGTGAGTCATTCAGATTCATAGCGACTCTCTGTAGGGTTCTCAAGGAGCATCTGGTGAGTTTGAACTGCTGACTTATGATTCATGGTCCAATGCTGATCCTACAGTGCTAGACCAGGTGCTTAGCAAATGACAGGACTTCAATAAATATGTGTAACGTGTTAATAAATACAGAAAAAAGGAAATAGGAAAAAATTATAAAGAAGAAATGCAATGTGTTTAAGGAATTTACAGCCTAGACAATCTGATTTATGTGAGATTGAGGTGAAGGAGCTTAAAGGAATGCAATATATCCAGAATGTGAGGAAGCATAGTGAATTAGTTCATTTGCCTCTTCTGCCCATCGTCTTTCCAACTTCCACAAAATGACATTTTTGCCCTGCTGGGTCTGGGATAAGATACTTATGTTGTTGATGTTGAGTACCGTAGAGTCGGTTCCGACTCAGTGACCCCTGCACGTGGTTTCCAAGACTGTAAATCTTTACAGGAGCAGAACGCCTCATCTTTCTCCCACAGAATCGCTGGTAGTTTCAAACTGCTGACCTTGAGATTGGCAGCCCAATTCATAACCACTATGCTACCAGAGCTCCTTATACTTATAGGATGATATAATCTCGTTATGAAGCATTCTTCACAGAATTAATTGTGACTGTAAAATTTTGGAACTCTAATATGGATATAAAATGATCACTCTTAGAGCAGGAAAAAGTATCTCACAAACATTAAAGAAAAGGCAGGAATGGAGTACATCCTTTGGACCCAGAAATCCCCGCACACTGAACCTATACTACTCAGAGGCAGAAAGCTGTGGTACTGGAGGAATGGTAGATGACAAGCAACAGCAGAACCATGAGTTAGTGAATGGACAGAGAAGTGGCTTCCTAACCCACAGAGCAAGTGTAGCTGAGTAATTTTGAGCAGGAGACTTACATGCAGAGTAGAGTACCTTCAGGCACTAAATTGGGAGAGCTGGGTTTGCTAGCCCACAGAGCCAGAGCCTAGTGCCTTCGGCCTGAGGCTTCTGGTGGTGTACTGTTCTCTGTGAGCATGTATCAGCAGCCCTACAAAAGCTGTGTAGCAATGCCTACACAAAGAGAGGCCTGCCTGTGAGCATGGCTGTGGGGAGGCTGTTCTGAGTGGAAGAATAGTGCCCTGAACATTTCTGACCCTGAATTGTAAACTGTTCACTTCCTTACTAAACCCCCTAACTGTGAGTCTGGTGTCTGAGTTCTGTGTGGTCATTGCCATGAATTATTGAACCCACATGAAAAGTACAGTTGTTGTTGTTGTTGCTGGTTAAATTTTAAATCCCGTTCAGTTAGCTAATTTCCAAATTAACCTGTTCTAGACTAACTAGGTCATATAACATCACATATGCACATAGACACACTGACCGTCTATCCTGCATACCTCAGATTTTATCCTATCCAGTGTCTTTCCCTATCTCCCCATTGTGGTGAGGTGACAAAAATATAGAGCATTTTGATATTAGAATTTGCTCTACCAGCAACAAAAACAAAATTTTGTCTAAGTGATAATGTATATGAAAGAGATAGAAGATCTCTACAACACAGAACAGCTAAAAAATAAGTGTATGCAGAATGCAAGTTTAATAAGTAAGCAAGTAAACAGAAAAAAAATTATTCAGTGATGGAGGAGAAAATAATAATTTTCAATATTTTTGTCATAACCTGTGAAAAATTCTGGTTATGTAAAATAGAAAATGGTTTCAATGTAGAGCTATATAATTACCAAGTGCTTTTGAGTTTATTAACTCATTTTCTGGGTACTAACATCATAGACTAGACTCAAATGGACATTTAAGATTTGGGGTAAATTCACTCGTATGGTTATGAAATCTATGCCAGATTAATTTGCACAAAGGGTCTTCAAAAAGTTTGTGGAAAAATTCAATTATCTTTTCATTCCGTTTTCCCACAAACTTTTAAGCCCACTCATCTATATTTTTAAACCTCTTCATACACATATATTTGGAGTCCTGGTGTGGCACTGTGGTTTAATGTGCTGGACTGCAAAGCCATTTGAACCACAAGGCCTACAGTTCAAGCTCACCAGCCACTCGTTGGAACTCTATGCAGGGTCATAATGGGTCGAGACTTAACTACAATAACAACATATATATGTATTGGAGTCCTGGTGTGGTGCTGTGGTTAATACACTGGACTGCAAAATTATTTTGAAGTGAAAGGTGAGCAGTTCAAGTTCACCAGCCGCTCTTTGGAAACCCTATATGGGGTAGCTATGAGTCAGAACTGACAATGACAGCACTTAATAACAACACATATATATTTAGACATACTCCAAATACAGATATATATATATAGATACATACATATATATATATATATATATATA
>NW_006408616.1:4351982-4378259 GCF_000296735.1 Chrysochloris asiatica
AAAACCAAATCACAGTTTAATTTAACCAGTAACAAATGTCTGCCTTGAGCATTACCCTCTTTTAACAACTATCTATAGCAAAGGAGCTCTGGTAGCGTAGTGGTTATGAATCGGGCTGCGAACCGCAAGGTCAGCAGTTCGAAACTACCAGCTGCTCCACGGGAGAAAGATGAGGCGTTCTGCTCCCGTAAAGATTAGCAGCCTCGGAAAGCCTGTGCAGGGTCGCTATGGGTCGGAACCGACTCCACAGCACACAACAACAACATATATATATATATATACATTTGGAGTCTTATTATGGTGCTCTAGGATAAGCACTGGACCATAACGTTGGTTTGAAACACAAGGTCGGCAGTAGAAACTCTCCAGCCACTCCTTAGAAATCCTATACAGGATCATTATAAGTAGGGAACAACAACATATCCATATATATATATATATACATACTTAAGTTTCCGGTGTTAAATGTTACTTAACTTTATATGTTTTATCATGTATCTTTCATATTACATAGCTACTAAAATTGTTTATTTTGGTTTTTACCTACTAATGTTCCTACTGATTTTTTTGCAAAACATGTAAAGAGACACTGATAAGAAAATATTGTGTGAAGTGAAACATTTTATGATGATCGAATCAACCAGTTTCAGTCATATGAAATTCAATGTTTCAAACAAACAAACAAAAAATACTCCAAGAAATAAAGTCTTAATTCCCCACCAATTACAATCAACCTAACATCATACCGGAATAAAACTGAAAGAGAGTAAGAGCCAGTAATATATCCTCATGTTATAAACTTCCTATTTTGATTCTGAAATTTTGGATTTTTGCCTCAGTTCCTTCATATTATAAATACTGGCATGTTGGCAGCCAATGAAGTAATGATTGGAAAGTGCTTAAAAGTTAAATATTCTTGGAAGAAAAGTAGTATACAGGTGTAAAAGAAAAGAAATTTGAAAATATATTTCTCACAAATTGAGAACAAAAAAATGATGAAATTCCTCTGGAAACATGTTTGCATTTATATGAGGAAAAGGGGTTCTCTGAGATTGATCAAATGCACTTATTTTTTATTATACTTTAAATATTTCCAAAGATCTTTTGATGTGGAAAAAAGTTGACAATAAAGAGACCAAACCAACTGTCCTCAAGCCAATTTTGACTCCCAGAATCCTCCTGAGTGTCAGAGTAGAACGGTGCTTGCAGGGTTGTCAATGGCTAATTTTTCAAAATCAGATCAGACCTTCCTTCCAAAGCACCTTAGTCTCCAACCTCCAGCCTTTCAATTAGCAACTAGGTGCCTTCACTGTTTACATTCCCAAGGACTCAAAAATGATCACAGATAAATGACAAATGGAAAGGATAGATAATTCATAGAGGGAAAGCCATGCAGAAAACCTAAGTCTGCATCTGCAACTGGAAACAAGGAATAAGAGGTTCCTATCAATCATTTTCAAATGACAAATACATAGACTACAAACAAAAACATGCTTGTTCCTCAAGAGAAAATATACCATCCTTCAACTAGGAAAGTGATTTATCATTGGACACTCATTCAGACTGGAGTCCTGGTGGCGTAGTGTGTTACACATTGGGTAGCTAACCACAAGATAAGCAATTTGAATCCACCAGCTGCTCCTCAGGAGAAAGATGAGACTTTGTGTTCCAGTAAAGATTTACAGCCTCAGAAACACTCTTCAGGGTCACTATGAATAAGAATCCACTTCGTGGTAATGGGTTTGTTTTTTTTTTGTTTTGTTTTGTTTTTGGTTTTCTATGCACCAAACACTGTGATAAGAGCTAGAAACCCTAAACCAGAGACTGTAAATCTCTACAAGAGCAGAAAATCTTATCTTTCTCCTGTGGAGCAGCTGGTGGATTTGAACTGCGAAGAGTGTAGTTGGTTAGAAAGCATTCTAGATAAAAGGAAGAGGTTATGCCAAGGTGCGAGGGGTGCAGCAAAGAGCTTGAGACCTGTGAAAGAAAAACTGTATGGAGTGGCTGGGGAACAGAGCAAGAATATAAGCTGAGACTGGGGAGTTCTAGATGGAGCAGAGTTGGGTAGTGTGGACAATAAGATTTCAGTGTTTATGCATACACAGTAAGGATGGCTTCCCAACACCGCTACACTCAGTAAGCCAATACTTCTGAAATAAATGGATTTCAGCCTTCAGATGATCAGGGTGCAAAATGTTGAGGGCAAATACTTTATTGTGTCAGAAAGAAAAATGAGGAAGTACTTTTCATTCTTTTCTTCTCTTTTCTATCTTTAGCCTGGTTAGGCCTACATTCTCATTCACCTTCATTGTTGTCTTTTGGCTGTAGCTTCTTTCTGACTCTCCCTCTCTCTGTACAATCCTTTCTTTATGATTCTGTAAATGTTGCTTATTTATGTTTCTTAGAATTCTAGGTGAATATGTTACAGTCAGAGAATAAATTAAGAGAGGATCTTTTTGTTAAAATGATAGAAGCAAGGTGATGTCTCGATGTTGTTGTTGAGTGCAGTCAAGTAGGTTCTGACTCATAGCGACCTTATATAGGGTTTCCGAGGACTGACTGGTGGGTTTGAACCACCAACCTTTTGGTTAGCAGTCCAGTACTTATCCTATAGCACCACACCAAGACTCCAGTGCCCAGACATAGCCTACAGATTCACACACTGGTGATTACTAGTGGAGTTAGTGCTTAAAAATGTGTCCTTTTGGGGAAAAGATGTTGAAGAATGGCTTGCTGAACTATATAACCATAGTATTTGCCATGAAGCAATAACTTCATAACTACCCCTTCTATTATGTAGTACAAAGTAGTGCTCAATACAAGGGGGCTTCAAAAGTTTGATGAGAAAATTCCATTATCTCTTAATCCCATTTTTCCATAAATTGTTGAAGTCCCCTCATAAATGTGTAGTCTTGAATGAAGTGTTTTCTGTGTCCTGGAAAAGAGAGCGTGAAAGCAAAGGGGTCTCTCAAATTCCATCATATTGGAAAGCTTCCCTGTGCATTCAGAAGTTCTGGCCTTTGATTTGTACGATTGATAAGATCTCTCATTTAACAGAAGGTGGTGTCAGCAAGAAGTATTAATCTTATGTGTGTGTGGAGAAATGGGTCTAAAACAGAAATATGGATCCAGAACTGATACATGACACAAACCTCTTCTCTAAAAAAGCTTACCTGTTTTAGACCTTTCAAAGATAAATTTTGGTGGTGTTTGCTTTTTTTAATCTTACATGTAATCAGACAGCAGCCTGTAACTTTACTCATCATTACATATGGCCTATTGACAGTTGACAACAACTTTACTCATCATTACATATGGCCATTTACAGTTGACAGCTGTCAACCAGGCAAGTTCACATACGTTGCTTCACAGTCACATGGTGTCACAAAGAGTAGGGTGAGATCCCAGGCCAACATGCCATTGATCAGCCAGTAATAAGTCATTGCAGCTGGAAACCATTTCACTGAAACAAAGCAGAGTTCACATACTGTGCATTTAACCTAAAGATCTTGCCATTAAGACACTGCTACCACGTTCAAATTAAATGGTCTATTTTTTCCTCACTACTTGTATTCTGGTACTTACTTTCTTCTAGTACTCAACTTCTGCCACTAGTGTTTTTCTTCCTTTCCTGTTCAAGTTGATTTCAAACAGAAGGGAAGGAAATGATTTAGTGATTCTTAAATTATAAGAAAATCCTGCACCTTAAGATAGAGAGGAAGGCTTCTCTTCACTTTGAACTTAACCTACAGCTACCTTTAAATTAGATAAATAAGGGTTGGGAAACAATAGTTTAATTACAGAGTTGCAAATGCCAGAATTCTATCAAAACTGCCTGTTCTCAAAACCACCTCTAGTTTGCACATAGCGCATCATAGTTGCTATAAGTACCACAAATTTAAAGTTCCATTCAGGTTAAATTGAAAAAGGGGATCATGAATCCAAAGGCAGAATTGCCCCCCCCATAATTAATTTATTGATTTAACATGTGACATTATGCTACATTGTTTCATCATTGCAATATTCATCCTTATCTATTCTAAGGAGTCCTGGTGTGGTGTTGCAGTATAAAGCACTGGATCTCTAGGTCTGTTTGAACTGCATTGTCGGCTGTTCGAACTCACCAGCCACCCCTCCGGAACCCTAAGCAGGATGGCGATGAGTTGGAACAGACTCGAGGGCACTTAACAACAGTAACAATTCTAAGTGTGGAGTCCTGGTGCGGCACTGTAGGATAAGCACTGTACTACAGGTTCAGTTTGACCCATAAGGTTAGAAGTTCAAATTCACTAGCTGCTCCTCATAAACACTACACAGCATCATTATGAGTCAGAGCTGACTTGATGGCACTTAACAACATGAGTCAGAACTTACTTGATGGCACTTAACAACAACAAGAGTCAGAACTGACTGGATGGCACTTAACAACATAATTCTAAGTGTGGCACTGTAGGATAAGCACTGCACTGCAAACTGCAAGGTCAGTGATTCAAACCCACCAGCCATTCTTCAGAAACCCTATACATACTACTGGACAACATTTAACAACAACAACATTCCAAGTAGGTCTTAGAAGGGGATTTTAGTTAGTGCACAAATTACTTGCAGTCAGTGATTTCTAACCTTTATTACCCTAGCAAAAGGTAGAGAACACTGAGGCACTGCCTAGCCATGTCAAAAGGTTGGCTTTCCATTAATAACCAGCAGGAATAGAAAATGACACTGCAATTGTCCTTGGAACAGAGAAGCTGACAGATTTGCTGAAAGGTACAGCCTTTGTAGAATTCTGTTAAAAATCTAAAGGCAGCAGCATTTCTCTTTGAAGTTCTGAAACATCTTGGAATTCAAACAGCTCAACAAAGAATAACCAGGACAATTAGGTTTTTCAAAACTCTATTTTTATATAGCTTTTAAAATATTATGCCTAGCAATTTAGGGTGCCATCTCATTCAAAGGTACAAAATAAGAGTTCATTAAGAATTATCATTGATGGTACACAAATAGATTTCCAATTCAGAGAATATATGCCAAGGTCTAATAAGTTTAATTTAAACGCTCTACCTTTCCCCTGGGCATACCCAACAACTGTAATTGAAAGGCACTTAACAGAGGCAGGGTTTCAGTTCTGAGTACTGTATACTGTCTCTCATACTGAAGGCCCTTTCCATGTGGAATGTTTAAAGTCAGATTCTAGGGCACTTGTCTGTTCATTCCTGTAATCTTTTCTAGTTAAACTTAACATCTTAAGTATTATAGGGAAAACCAACTCCAAGACTAAACTTCCTGGAGTTGGCAGTTAAATCATTCTGTGTTAGAATACTCAAGAGGGAATAGTACAGTGTTTGGGGTAGCAACAACAAAGAAGACAGCTGAAACTAACACAAAAACTTCTATGAAGGTTTATATAATTAAACTGCAGTACTTCTTCCAGATACAGAACAGATTTTCCTCATTATTCTTAAAAACCTGGTGTTTAGAAATTCATTGGGTTTATCGTTATCCTAAATTTTTATTCATGTGATAAAATGTTACTTTTTGTTTAGGTCTAACTTACTAATTAACTGCCAATAAGTATACTAAGATTGAATAACAGTAGTGTTAAAATGTTATGTTATATATATGATTAGAATGGTAGGAAGTCTCTTCAGTTCCTCATTCAATTCTTAGAGGGCCTTTCAGAATTAAAAAAAAGAAAGTATTTTTCACATTTAATAAAATGTTATTGTAAAATGCCATGGAGTTGGTTCCAACTGATAGTGACCCTTTATAGGGTTTCCAAGGAGTAGCTGGTGGGTTTGAACTACTGATTCAAAGCACCACACCTGAAGTTCAGAACATGCCGTCCGTTCCAACTATAGCGACCCCGTATAAGGTTTCCGAGGAGCTGCTGTTGATTTGAACCACCGACATTGTGATTCAAACTGACCATGCAATCCAGCTCATTATCCTGCAGCACCATTGACCACCCCTTATTACTTTGTTGTAATCTGAAAGTCTATATTATACCCAAATGTAAATGAAAATTCTAGTCCCCCAAATTCTCCTTAGGAAAATGGATTTTGCACATTCATAAAGGAATTAATGCTGCATTATATCTCATCACATACTAAAACACCACAGCATCACAAATACAGTAACTAAAATAATTATTAATAAATGAAATTGTATAATTTTAAAAACTCTTTTGCCAGTTTAAGTTTTGTTTTTGTTTTTCATTCTGCAAATCTCAATAATTTGCACATTTGCCAGCATTACAAAACTAATATAAATCTGAACAGTGATGGGGAGGGATTTCTCATACATACACTAGTAAAAATTAACACATTTCCTAGAAAATGCAGAAAATAGATTAATTTTCCTCCATCTACAGAAGGAAAATAGCCTTGCAAAACATTCCAAATTGTATCAACAGTAGGGAAAATTAGCGTAAAAATGTAACAAGTTAATTTCTTAAATAACAGGCTTATAAGAGTAATAGCAAAGACCTATGAAATTTTACCACTCTTATCTAAGTCAAAAACAGTTGCTGTTTAAATTTGCAACACTTGCCTTAGTTTTTTACATAGAGAATGTGTTTGGTTTCACAGGTAATTGGTAGCCTTGAGCAAATGTAATTTACAATCACTGAATGAAAAGATTCGCTTTGGTGAATTAAAATGGAACAATTTCTCTAAAATAAAGTTAAAAAGCCAAAAAAAGTTAAGGGGATTAATAGGCAAGTGTTTCATCTATTTTTGCTTTTAATTTGATGTTATGAAAGCTTCAGGCATCTAAAAATATACCTCTTTTATTCTTGCAAATCTGCAGATTTGGCTTTTGGAATAGAAACAGTTTCAGTGGGGAGGGAATTGTTGAATTCTGTATCTATGTTAAAGGAAAAAAAAAGGGGGTTGACCGTAACCGGAGGCCCTAGCTCCTGCAGAGTGCCTGTTGTTATGAAAGCAAGGTGCTCCACACGATCTAATCATAGCACTAAACCTTGTTACAAGCCCTTTTACAGCTCCAATATCTGGGTTACATGGAAACACGCTGGAGAGCCTCCTTGTACTATGAAATAAATGTCATTCTGACTGGCATCCCCTCTTCCAGCAAGTAATTTCCCTCTGCTGATAAATCGATACAGCAAAAACAAATGAGAGCGCACAATGGGCACAGTGAGGATTACATTTTTATTCATCTCAGAGCCCCTGCAGCCAAGTTTTTTAAGCACAATAGCAGAAAATGATGCACTTGAGCTAGGAAACAAGAGAGATACATAGAGACATTGAGATAAGAAAAGAGAGACAAAGACAAAGCCAAGAAAGAGGAAGAGAGTACCTCTACTAAGCAGTTCAGACACAAACTTTTATTTCAGAATGAGATTAACATAGGAATTCTTCAGCTCCTCACAGTAAGTAATGGTCAGAACAACACAGGCTTGTCATCTTTACTCCTTTACTCTGTAAGTTTGTGAATAATTTGAAAAAAAGATTTAAGATCTTCTCTTTAATTTATTAATTATTGATATCAGCATAAGATCCACACATGAAAACTTAACTAGAAAGCCCAGAACTAAAAATGGTGGAAAAGACACCACTGATCCTTATTCGTCTCCAGAAGTCCCTCACAATTTTCAGGGTCTTTAAAGCAAAGATCAGATCGGAAGGACAAAGAAATAGAGGCACAGTTACTGTTCATAAGAATAATGGAACATTCCCATGCAAGTATCTTTTTAGGAGAGCAATTTATTTTGTAAGATCCAAAACAATTCAATGGACTTATGTAAAAGGGAATACTGACTGGTGTGTCGCTATGGTTTAATGTGCTCCACTGAAAAGTGGCTTTGAACCACAAGATCAGTGGTTCAAGCTCACCAGTTGCTCCTTGGAAATCCTAACCAGGGTTGCTATGGGTTGGAACTGACTTGATAGCACTTAGCAATAATAACAGCATGTGAAATGGATGTGATGACCATTTGTAAAGTGAAAGTTTTAAGACATTCTGTTTTTAGAAGGTGAAAAAAAGACTTTTGTAAAATTTTAAAAATCCAAATTTCGTGTTGTTTGATTTTCTTGTTAATAAGTGCATTATTCTACAATGCCACAACATGACTCCAAATTTCCTGTGAATGGGGTAATAATACATGTTCTGTCATGCAGTCCTGGTGTGGTGCAGTGGGTTAATGCAATGGACTGCAAAGTCAGTTTGAACCGCAAGGTCAGCGGTTCAGGCTCACCAGCCGCTCCTTAGAAACCCTATACAGGCTTCCTATGTGTCGAATCCACTCCACAGCACTTCACACAACAACAATGAAGCCTTAAAGGACTCCTGGTGTGCCTATGTAAGGTAAGCACTGGACTGTTAAGCACATAGTCCATAATTCAAACACACCAGCTGCTCCTCAAAAACCCAATGCTAGGGTTTGAAGTCAGAACTGACTTGACAACACTTTAACAACAACATTAAACCTTAAACAGAACAAAGACAAAATAAAGACAAGTCACCTGAAAGGAACCATCAGCATGTGGTCATGATGGGGTCCAAAGGATTCACTAATTATAGACTATGGACACACACACATCACAATTCATCACAATTTCATGATTGGTTGCAGATCCATTTATCAGGACCACAATTGGGCTCCATACACAATTGCAGGTTAAAAGACTTACAAGACTGATTCTGTGGCTTCAACCACCTGCCAATGTGATGGTCAGGATTTGACCCACAACCATGTCTGACTAATCAACCAGCACCCCAAACTTTAGATTATATGTATTCTATAACTCATTAAAGATTTGCCCAGGCAAGTTCCTATAGGCAAGATTGGCCTTGGCTGGACTGGGAAAGGGAGTCTTAATCTACTTTCATGCACGCTCTGCCTGGAGGCCGAGCTGCCACATTGCTGGTGAACGTTCAGAAAGAATTCAAGTGGAGCCTGCACTCAAAATAACTCAAAATGGAGTTAGGGCTCCCAATGTAAACCTCAGCCTTCCAAAAAGCAAGTGCTTTAGAACTTAAATCTAATACAGGGCAATGAGAACAGAAGCTACACCTTAGGGATTTATTGAGATAATTAAATGAGTCTGTGAAAGTAAAATTTTAGAAGAATTTAGAAAAGTTGCTGACTCATAAAAGTTCCGACCCACACAAACAATAGTTTCTGACCACATGACTAATGACGATCATCTTCTTCATCATCATCTACTATTTCTCAAGCTGTTTGAGTGTTGTGAACATCTCTGTTTGGCCTATTAGTTAAAAATGTACTTATACAATGCCTTCTCAGAAACACTACATAATGCTGGATAAGATGGACTATGGGTCTAAACTTCACAACTTTCAAATATTCCTAGTTGTGTGATATCTCAGAATCAGAATACTCCCTTGGTTGATGTTGATGTTAAGTGCCGTCGAGTCGATTCCGACCCATAGCGACCCTGTACAGGGTTTCCAAGGAGCAGCTGGTGAGCTTGAACCACCGACCTTGCAGTTCAAACAACTTTGCAGTCTGACTCATTAGCCCACAGCGCCACGCCAGGACAGGAAAATCAAGTTAGAAAATGTATCTGTATCCAATGCATTAGTATTTCTTTAATTTATTGTTGTTAAGTGCCACTGAGTCAGTTCTAATCCACAGCAACCCTGTATAAGGTTTCTGAGGAGCGGCTGGTGAGCTTGAAGGGCTGACCTTGCAGAAGAGCACATTAACCCACAGTGCCACACCAGGACTCTTTTTATTTTTAACTACTATGGTGTGGTGCCATGGATTAATGCTTTGGACTGCAAACTCAGTTTGAACTGCAAGGTGGGCCCTTCAAGCTCACCAGCTGCTCCTCGGGAACCTTATACAGGGTCGCTATGGGTCACAACTGACTCTCTATGGGTCACACTTAACAAGAACAACAATATAAAAAGTGGACTCCTGGTGTGGGACTGTAGGATCAGTACTGGATTGCAAACCACAGCGTCAGCAGTTCAAACCCACCAGCTGTTCCTCAGAAACCCTATACAGGGTTGCTATGAGTCGGAACAGACTCGACAGCACTTAATAACAACAACAACAACAACAACATATTGAAAGTACCGTGGACTGCCAGACAAACAAACAAATCTGTGTTGGAAGAAGTACAGCCAGAATGCTACCTAGAAGCCAGATGGCAAGAATTTGTTTCTCATACTTTGGACATATTATCAAGAGGACATTTTGATATGGGGAAGGACATCATGCCTGGTAAAGTGGAGGGTCAGGAAAAAAAGAGGAAGACCCCCAACAAGATGGACTGGCACAGTGACAGCAACAAAGGGCTCAAAGGTAACAAGGATTGTGAGGTTGGCGCAGGAGTAGGCAGTGTTTCACTCAGTTATGCATAAAGTTGATGAGTCAGAACTAACTCAAGGGCACCTAACAACAAAATGAGTCTAGAAGACAGTTGGAACTTCTTCCTCTTTAAAAAAATATATGTACATAAAATTTCCTACTATCTTTTCTATGCTAATTCTAAGACAGTGTCTAATATATTATTGCTAATGTTATAATGAAGGAACTCTGGTAGCTTAGCGGTTACGAATAGGGCTGCTAACCTCAAGGTCTGCAGTTTGAAACTACCAGCTGTTCCACGGGAGGAAGATGAGGCTTTCTACTCCGGTAAAGATTTGCAGCCTCGGAAACCCTGTGCAGGGTCGCTATGAGTGAGAACCGACTCCACAGTACTTAACAACAACAGTGTTATAATGAATGTTCTCCTTTTGACTTTAACTTGCTACTTTACTTTCTATAGTTCATATAGTAGGATCCATGTTGGCTTACAATTCCTCATTCATTCATCATTGGACTATATTATCCACTTAAGTAGAAATAGAAAAGAGAGGAGATCACATTGGTTCTTTATCTGTACCACAGACATCCATAATAAAAAGAAATATAAAACAAAACAAGGTAAAAAGAACTGTGCTGAGTCCTCTGACCTGTTACTCTCTCTTAAGCACCATCTGTAAACAAAGGTGAATGCAGGTCTAAACCAGTGTTTCTCATTCTTTTTACCCCATTATCTAATGAGTCCTTTAAAACATTTTCCCTCATCACCCTAAATGACATTTTAATACAAAGTTATGCTGTGCATGTCCCATACGTATCTATCTATCTATATTTTCAGTATGAAAGAGTAGGTTTGTGGTCTCCCAAGATCCAATTTTGAGCTGTTTGTTGAGAATGTTTGTACTAACTCTTATTAGAAAAACAATCCGCTTTCCACGTAGTATACTGGGACCACCATAACTTGAGAAGGGGGTTGAAGTACAGTATTATAGTTATGTATTTTAATTAAAATGTAAGCACTAATACCTGACTTAATAATTTATTTTCTCACAAATCCAAAATAGAGGAATTCTGAAAGGGAAAGAGATATTTTAGTGTGTGAAAGATGCTTGAGAGGCTACTAGCAGTTAAGGATAAGAAGTGAGTAGGCTGGAGGATAGAGTAGAATTGCTTCCAATTAAAGCAGCTAGGGAATTAGGTAGGTGGAATGTAATTATCTACATTGGAGTTTGGCCAGTCTTCTAGACTCTTTTGGAAAAAAAGCTCTGTGATCTTTAATGAATAGAGAGGTAGGTCCAAGTTTAACATCTCATCCAAAAAAATGGAATAAGATTTCTCAGTCCTTCTTTCCCGGAACATAAATAGGATTCTTCTTTAACGAATTTGAAACAGCTTATAAGTACTGTACTTTGATTTAAAACAATTATTTCATGACCTTGGAAATGGGAGTGTTGGAAAAGAGACAGCAAAATACCTCCAGCAATCAATGAAATAAGAGGCACAAGTTATATTAAATAAAAGTCAAATCTGTGACATTTAAAAATACAAGCTTTTGTTAGGTTTGCCAACATATATCTAAAAGCAGACACGTCAATTTATGCTTTCTTGGTTACCTAAAGATGTGATTCTTAAAACAGGTTAGTTTTTGCTCAGTGTGTGTTAAGCCCTTCCTCAATGGCTGAGCTACCAAGACGATGTAATGAAAACTGATATCCTTTACAAATAGGGGGAGGCCCGAGATGTGTGCCCAATAAATGTAAGCAGACATTATATCCTTCATAATCAGGGCAGATGAAGATGTGAACTGCATAAATGCTTAGAAAATATCATAGATTCTATTAGATGCAAAGATTGAAGTGTTAGACACCTTTTAGCTCAACTTTCATTTAATTTACAGCTTTCCATTTTATAGTCTGAAGGGAGTGAAAAAAAATCTCTCTTATTTTTTTTCCCTTTCATGACTTGACCAGGAAGATGAAATTGGGGTTCTTTAATTACCATTCAGAGCCAAAGGCTTGCCCTTTGATATGGAAATCCCAATTCTGTGACTGCCTTTTCCCGGCTCTTTCTCCTTCCAGTTGCCGAACTGGAATTTTAAGTAGCTTTGTCATCAGCTGATAGTGAAAGTTAACTGTAGCTCTTTACTGTTAAGTTTTGTTTTAAGTTACCCTACCAAATTTCACCAAATTGGGAGAGCTGCAAAGAACAGGGAGTAGGTGAGAGAAAGAGGAAGACTAACCCCCCATAAAGTTGTTGCATTGAGTTTCTACCCTTTCAGCATGAAGCATGGCCAATCCTGCACAAAGCCTCTCTCTTTAAACACACACACACAGAGTACAAACGGATGGAAGCTGCCTTGTACAGTTACCCCGTTATTGTCATCTGCCTGCTGCATGACTCCCGGCTTTGCTATAATTATTAATTGCACTTGTCAACTGTCATTAATTCCTCTTTAGCATCCCTGTCTTTGAGTAATTAGACAGAACAGCCTCTCCGAGCTCATTGTTTAGAGTCCCTTGAAAGAGCCCACTGGGCTTTCAGGGAAGACAACCATCAAGAATACAATAGAGCACTTCTGGGTTAACCCTTTGGATGTGTGATGGAAGCAAAAGTGCTTTCACAGGTTTTAGAGGCCTGCTTTGGTTTGTCTGTAGGTAGTCACTTAAACTTACCTTATAGTTAGAACCTTATTTTAAATGTCTCATTCTTAGAAAGAAAAAGTGTTAACTTGATTGGAAAATCAGAGAAAGACTTTAGGAGAAACTAAATTTCCAAATCAGAATCACTGGATTATCAATAATTTTCTCATTTGATTTCATGACTGTACTTTGGGGAAGCCAAAATTTTCATCTACTAGCCGACCCAGGGTCACTATGAGTTGGAACCAACTCCAAGGCACTTAAAAACAACAGTAATTATATGCAATTATATGATGGCACTGAAAGATAATGTACTGGACCACAAGGTTAGTTTGAAGAGAAAGATAAGCAGTTCAAACCCACCAGCCATGCCTCGGAAACCCTATACTGGGTTGCTGTGAATCTGAACCGACTCAACAGCACTTAACAACAATAAACTATACATGTACAAGTCCAAATTATGCATAAAGTTCTTCAAGTGACTTATGATTTCTGTTAAGCTACAACTGAGATTCTAAATTCTAGAAATGACAGGACAGAAGCTCTGCTTTTTAGTTTGTCCTTTTCATGGCCTCAGTTAATTTTTTTTTTTTTTTAATGTACTGTTAGGAAGACTGAATACAATTTTTATGTCATTTTAAGAACTCCAACACTGAGAACAGGAGTCCTGCCATGGAACTATAGGATAAGCATTGGACTACTAACCACAAAGTTGGTCATTCAAACCCACCAGCTGCTCCTTGGAAACTCTATAAAAGGTCACTATGAGTTGGAACTGACTCCATGGCACTTAAAAACAACAACAACACACTGAGAACTAAGTCATATTAAGCATATGCCCCATGTCTTTCAAAAGCTCCCTGAGTGTGGCCAGTCTTAGAAAATAAAGAAAATACAGGCTTTATGTTTAATAACTCTAAATATGAATCAATATGATGTTAAATGACATTGTATAAGAAAGCAATTTTTTAAAATTGTAAAGTATCATAAAGTGCAATATATTATCATTTCATCAGTATCAGCTTATAGGGAAGAGCTGGGGCTCCATACAATAAACACTGGATTGCAAACCACAATGTCCATGGTTTGAGCCAGCCAGCTGCTTTCTGCTCTTGCCAAGATTTAAAAAGCCTCAGAAACCCTATACAGCGTCCCTATGGATTGGAATTGACTCCAGAGTACTAACCAACAACAACAATCAGCTTATTAAGAATCCTGGCGTGGCGCTGTAGGATAAGCACTAAACTGGTAGTGCAAGGTTGGCAGTTCAAACTCCCCAGCCACTTCCCAGAAGCCCTACTGCGAGATCGCTGGAACCCACCCAATGGCACATTACACATACAATTATAAAACGAAACACCTTTGACAGTGTTCAAATTTTTTTACCTTTGATTTCTTTAGCAATTAAAAACAAGTCAAGAGTGAAGTCTACTTAGCCATTTTCTAATAATAACACTGTTAATAATAAAGTCAAAAATAGTATTCTGTTATTTCTTTAAGCCCTTCATATAGCAATGCTTCTTGATCTAGCTATTCCAGTAAAAAGAAAAAGCATTAAGAATTTCTTGAGAAAAAAATTAAGATCCACAGAGTTTTGGAAAATAAGCAACAGTAACTTACATCACTCTAAAAAATAGAACCTATTTTCATAGTTTTGAGCATTAAATGAATTAATGTATTTAAAGTCCATAGAGCACATACCCAGACTTTAATTGTTGTAGTTAAATACTGTCATGTCGGTTCCAACCCATAGCAACCCTGCATAGGGTTTCCAAGGAGCAGATGGTGAGCCTGAACCATCAACCTCGTAGTTCAAACCAACTCTGCAGCTCAGCCAATTAACCCAGTGCCACACCAGGACTAATAGACTTTAATAAATATTATTTCTAAAAAGCACTCACCTAGTATCTGGAAAATCAAGTAGTCAAGATAATATAGTAAACAGCTCTAATGATCCCTAATGATGATATTTATTGCCATCAAGTCAGTTCTGACTCAGAGCGACTCTTTACAGGGTTTCCCAGGAGTGGCTATGTGTATCATACAAACATTTTTAACTTCTCAGTTACCCAGTTCTAAATACTAGGATGATATATTTGCTCTTCTCATCTCCTTATTCTTTTTAAGTTGGTCTCCATGTCTTGTCAATTCAGCTTCCATAATGTCATCTCAAAATATTTTTTTTTTTATGAATCATGGTGTGGCACTGTGGAACAAGAACTGAACTACTAACTTCAAAGTCAGCAGTAGGAATCTACCAGCCACTCCTGGGAAACCCTATATAGGGTCACTGTGAATCAGAACTGACTTGATGGCACTTAACAACAAAAAAATCTCATCACTAGGGATCATTAGAGCTGTTCTTTGGCTACCAGATTTTCCAGATACTAAGTGAGTGCTTTTTAGAAATAATGGTTGGTGGTGGTGGTTGTGTGCTGTCAAATTGGTTCCGACTTATAGCAACCCTCTATAAGGTTTCATAAATCTTTATGAGAGCAGGAAGCCTCATCTTTCTCCCATGGAGCACTTGGTAGTTTTGAACTACTGACCTTGCAGTTAGCAGCCCAACTCATAACCCACTACACAACAAGAAATAACAATATCTACTAAAGTCTGGTGTGACAGGGTAGGATAAGAACTGGACTTCTATCCACAAGGCAGGCAATTCAAATCCACCAGCCACTCCTAGAAAACCATACACAGGGTCACTATGAGTCTGAACCAACAATTAACAACAATAATTAAAGTTTAGATATGTTAGATATATGCTCTATGTACTTTATATTCATTAATTCATTTAATGCTCAAAACTCCATTACCTTAATTTTTGAGGTGAGAAAACGAGACTGGGTAGTTAATAAAGTTGTCTAAGATCGTACATGTAGGCAGTGATCAGTCAAAGACTGGATACCTAATGTTGAGTCCAAGGACCCTCCTCTTACCCACATGTCTAGACAGCATCTCCAAGTACAAAGAAACTATCCTATTTATGTTTCCACTCAATAGATAATGGATCTATAGTTCCGGTTATTATTTTCTACAGAGAAAAATATACTAATGAAATGTCTGTAATAAAAATATGATATAACAATGTACTAGACATCTTAGGAACTTGGCATTTAATATATTGGCAGTGGAACTCTGTGTGTGTGTGCAAGTGTGTACAGAAAAAGAGAGAGGAAGCAAATGAGTTTTAAAAGTGCCAGAGAATATTTCAGCTGTCCTTAGGCACTATTATTATTATTACATGTAAAAGCTAGGTTAATATAAGATGAAAAATACGTGTAGCTATTAACATAACTCAATGCATTGTTAATTAAGTATTAACTTTTACTTGCTTATACTATAGTGCCACAGCAGGACTCCTGTTCTCAGTGTTGGGAGTTCTTAAGATGACATAAAAAAAGTATTCAGTCTTCCTAGCAGTACAAAACAAAAAGTTAACTGAGGCCATGAAAAGAACAAAATAAAAAGCAGAGGTTCTGCCCTGTTAAGAGCTATCTCCAGCACTGTAGAAAATTGAGAAGTATGCACTGTAATCCCTAACTATTCAGATTTACTACAAGGACAGAATTTTGAGAGCTATACAATTAGCTTACAAGGAAATATATGCAATAGAATAGATGAAATGAAAGAGCTAAGATCAATAATAAGTTACAGGGAGGAATATGTTGACTTTTAAAAGGAAAATATTCTAAGAATATAGAGCATTCAACCCAAAACCAGGCTGTTTGATAAGTAGTGATCTGTCCATTACTAAAGTCATTGAAGTTGGAAGATGATCTATAAAAAATGATGCAAAAAAGCTTTCATTATGGTTGAAAGGTTAAAACAACCTAAAAATGATTTAATATCATCTTGTTTATCTTAGATTCCAAAATTGAATAAAATCAATTGTTAACAAGGAAAAGGAATTTTATTTTGTTTGTTCTTTTCAGGAAAATCACCTTGACAATAGATGCTGGATTTGGCTTTGAAAGATGGATGTTGTTGTTGTTACATGCCGTTGAGTCAGTTCCAACTCATAGCAATCCTGTATAGGGTGTCCAAGGAACAGGTTTGAATCACTGAACTTTTAGTTAGTGGTCCAATGCTTAACCTACAGCACCACACCAGGATGGATACATGATTGGAAGAATAAAAGGAAATAAATCCAAATAAAATTACAAGTATAAAGACACAGAAGTAAAAATAATAAACATGTACAGCAAAAAAGTTAAAAAGATGACGATGACGTGGAGAGATGGAGCAGGTGGGGACTTTACATCCAGAGATGACCAACCTTTGGTGGTTGATGGTGCATGAAGGGGATTGTAACCATGGCAATGAAATGATATATGATAGAATGAATGTAAAACTAATGTTCTCCCATGTAAACTATCACATAATTCACAATAAAACATTTAAGGAAAAAAAAAAGACCTCCCTCGTTGGCACAGAGTAGCTAGGAGTAGTGGAGACGTTAGAATGGTGGGTTGGTTCAGTGGGTAGGAAATAATAAAATATAAGCTGTATCAGTAGGAAGATGGTATGATGGAGAGTTTGTCATTAAGTCAATGGTAAGAAAAAGATAAAATAGAACATGGTTGTTTTGCGTCGATTCCAATTCATGGCACTACCATGAGTGACAGAGTAAAATTGTGGTCCACAGAGTTGTCAATGGCTCATTGTTATGCAGAAGTAGATCACCAGGCCTCTCTTTTTGGCACCACTGGTTGGACTCCAGCCTCCAATCTTTTGGTCAGTACCAAGCTTGTTAACTGTTTGCACCACCAAAGAGTTGTGGCAATTCAGGAGACGGAGCTAGATGGATAAAGGGTGAATCTGAAGGCAAGTAGTGTTTGATACTGAGTTGTGAAGGGAGAGAACTCTAATTTTCACTAATAATTGTGTGAACTTAGGTAAACTAATTCTCCTCCTTCTGCTTCAGTTTCCATATGATAGAATTATTATGAAGGCTAGCAAAGTTAATTCATGCTAAGGCTTTAGAATAGTGCCGAACAGATAGAGTACTCAATACTCAACTGCATTTAACAATAACAACAAGATCATTTTTATGAAATGATGATTGTTGTTGTTTTTAGGTGCCCATGAGTCCATTTGAACTCACTGTGACCCCATGGGTCCCAAAGGATTTTCTAGACTATGATCTTTATGGAAGCAATGGGCTCAAATATAGAAATTATGAGGATGGCATAGGAATGGGCAATGTTTCATTCTGTTGTGCATAGGATCCTTATGAGTCATGGAATAATGAAAAATATAAGAATTAACTGTGGTATACCGCAATGTCTCCATATGATAAGCATTGGACTATAAACCACAAGATCCATGGTGTGAGTCCATCACGGGAGAAAGATGACGTTTTCTGCTCCAGCAAAGATTTGACAAAGCCTTGGAAACTCTATACAGGGTCACTCTGAGTCAGAACCTATACTCAACAGCACTTAACAACATACCTACTCCGAAACCCTATACAAGGTCGTTGTGAGTTAGAACCGACTTGACAGCACACAAAGGCAACAATATACCTAATACAAGATCAAACTTTTAAATTATCTTTACATCGTCTCTACCCACTACTTATATACACTTAAATCAATGTAATCAAAAACGTTTAACAGAAAAGTTAGCTAATGAAATCAGCCTGAACATTAACAGATGACACCAGCCATTAAAGACTCTAGTTAAGGACTGATTCATTTAAATACATATTGCTTGAATTTACCATTGCCACCAACATTCCCTCTCCTTAACAGCATTTACACACCTTCTGTTGTGAAAGTTACACTTAATTTTTGGTCTCCTGAATTCCAAAATCTGCCCTCCTCTATACTCGCATTAACCCATGCCACACCACCCACCAGAGAAATCTTTGTAGCAGTAGATAAAGCATATGCTCAATATTGACATTTGTCACTGGTGGTAGTGGTCATGTGCCGTGGAGTTGGTTCCGACTCATAGTGACCCTGGCACTGTTTTAATTTGCACTATATGTGAGCACTCTTTTCAATTTTCTTTCTGGACTCCTACTTCCCATTTGCCAGCTATCCCTGTCTTTTCACCTTTGGTATTTGGAAAATGTTATCTTTTTAGTCTTGCTTAGTTAACTGATATAAGAGGCGCATTCTTGAAGAGTTTGTTTTATAGTCACCTCTAGTATTTGGCTAAAAGATGCTTTCTAAGAATATCTTCAGTTTCAAAATATAAGGGCACTAGTCTTAGGGCTTCCTCTAGTTCTTTCAGGCTAATAAATCTGTTCTTTTTAAATTTCAGTTTTGTTCTATATATTTTTTTTACCCATTCAAACTGTGACCTTCTATTGTGGTCTTATAAAGAGTGATCACTAGTGAGTGGTAGTCAGGTGCCATCTGTTCTTCTGTTGGCAAATTAGAGGAGGTTGTGGTACATGTGGCCATTAGTCCTTTGGATTAATTGATTCATTGAGTTTTCATTTTTCTTCATTCTCTTTTGTTCCAGGTGGAAAGAAACCAGTAGTTGGTTCTTAGATGGTTATTTGCATGCTTTTAAGATCTCAGAAACTACTCACTAGACTTTTGTTGTTGTTCTTGTTAGGTGCCATCGAGTCAGTACCAACTCATAGTGACCCTATGCACAACAGAATGAAACTGCTCTATCCTGAGCCAACCGCACAATTGTTCCCACGTTTGAGCCCACTGATATTGTCACTTTGCCAATCTATTTCACTGGGGGTCTTCCTCTTTTTCTCTGACCCTCCACCTTACCAAACATGATATCCTTATCCAGTGACTGGTCCCTCCTGACAATATGTCCAATGTATGACTAGGATGTACAAAATTATATTCGTAAACTATGTTTTGTCACTTGACCCTAGATGTCCCTTAAGACTAAAGTCCTTGGTTGTCAATTTCAGTGGTTCAGTTCTGATGCCTAAGCAGTTTCTAAAACTGTGTTCTCTATAAGCTCTGTATATGTGAATACATATAATAGTTGAGAAATGAAGCAGCATGTAAAAATATGTATACAGAAATATCTACCACCACACCTACATATATACACAGGTGTACTACCATATGACTTCCCTCACCTTTTATTATACACATATCTTTCTATGTATCTACTTATACATTATTGTTAGTTACTATTACCACTGCAGGATTGTGAGTTACAGCATTTAATGTAGTTGTCATTTATTCTTGCATACCTTTCTGTATCTTCTTTTGCCTTTGTCACTTTGAAGTAACTTCCCCCATATTGTATATTGTCTTTCCTTTCACTAGAATGAACTCCTGTATACTACTTAGTTAGTGATTCTTACTTCCCACCCTAGTAACCATCAAAGAATGTTTGCTTCTGGGGTGTGTTAGTATTTCTGAACTAAATTGGATTACACAGTTTTTTTTTTCAGTTTCTGCACTTTATCTCATACTCTCCTCTGTCTGAATTTTCTCCCGTTTTCCACCACTCAAGGCCCAGTCCATATATGCTTTTTTTGGATTTGTACTTCTACCCCACAGCAGCTTGCCTCTCAAAACATCTTTTCTAAATATTTATGGGCTTCCCCTAAATACCACAGGGGTTTATCCAAGATGTTTTGGGCAATCAATTTGATACAGTTGTCCCTGAAAGAAACTGAGTGCAAGAATAGTACATGGCCGAATATTAAACCAAATGATTAAGTAAGAGGGGGGCTGATTTCATCTAATACAACTGGCAAGCCTACCAAAGACAGTCTCTGAACATAAAGGATTAAGAAGTGATCTAGTCATATCTACACTCTGTCTTTCACAGGAGGGATTGTTGTACTTTTCCAATTTCTACTCCTAAGTACATCTTCTGGGCTTGCAACATTGTGAAGCCAAGGATTGCATTTTATTTATTATTATATGTTTTTTACAATAAGCAGAATTAAGCTTGGCACATTAATGTTATAGCTCTGCTATACAATGTTGCCTTTGTCCATCCTGTGGCTAAATTCTTCATCTAATTCTTATTGTTACATATGTTGTTATTGTTGTTGCTAAGTACCACTGAGTTGGGTCCAACTCACAATGTTTCTGTATAAGGTTTCCGAAGAACACCTGGTGAGTCTGAACCACTGACCTTGTGGTGAAAACCAACCTTGAAGTCCACTGCGTAACCTATGGGGACACACCAGGACTCATTCTACATGTTCAATTCAGTGACATTATTTGCATACACCATCTTGTGCAACCGTTACCACTATCCATTTGCAAACATTTTACATCACCTCAAACAGAAACTCAGTGAGTCTTAAATACTAACTCCCCATTCTTCGTTCCCTTAATCCTTGGTAACCAGTAATGAACTTTTATCTCTATATGCTTGCCTATTTTAGACATTTCTTTTAAGTTGGATCATACAGTATTTGCCCTTCTTTCTCAGACTTATTTAGCTCAGCAGGTTTTCAAGGTTCATGTTTGTGACAGTAAGTATCTGAACTTATTTTCTCTTTATTGCTGTTGTTAAGTGTCCTCGAGTCAGTTCCAACTCATAGCAATCTTGCATAGGATTTCTGAGGAACAGCTGCTGGTTAGCAGACCAGTTCTTATCCTACAGTGCCACAACAGAACATCTCATGTCTCTATGTTGTTGTTAAGTGCCATGGAGTTGGTTTCAACTCACAGTGACCCTGTTTCCAAGGACTGACTGGTGAGTTTGAACCATTGACCTTATGGTTAGCAATCCAGCACTTATCCTACAGCACTACTTTACAGCATTATTTAT
Organism: Chrysochloris asiatica; assembly: GCF_000296735.1. Lineage (NCBI taxonomy): Eukaryota > Metazoa > Chordata > Mammalia > Afrosoricida > Chrysochloridae > Chrysochloris > Chrysochloris asiatica. The sequence continues at coordinate 4,373,649 of NW_006408616.1, forward strand.
AATACACAAAAGGTGGAAACAACTATGTGCATCAATAGATGAATAGATAAATAAAATGTGGTCTGTAAGTAAAATGGGGTATTATTCAGTTTTATAGAGAAATGGTGGTCTATAATGTGGCGCTATAGGATAAGCACTGGACCGCAAGGTTGATTTGAACTACAGGGTGGCAGTTCAAACTCACCAGGTGCTCCTCACAAACCCCATATAGGATTGCTATGAGTCACAACCAACTCGATGGCACTTAACAACAACATCAAAAAACACACAAAAACCACTGAACTATAATCTGGTTGAGCCCCTGCTGTCCAGAATTTTAAGTATTTACCTGAGAGGAGATTTGCTGGGCCATATGGTAATTCCAGGTTTCACATTTTGAGGAACGGTCAAACTGATTTTCACAGCAGCTGCTCCACTTTACATTCTCGCCAGCAATGCACGAAGTACTGTTTTCATCACATCTTCCTCAACACGAACCTCTCTTTCTCTGTAGTCACCACTCTGGACATAATGTCTGACAATACACTGGAGGAGATGGACAGGAACATCCACAGTAGGGTTGCCATCAGTGGACTGGTTTTATGTCATCCATTGTCTCCAAAAGATTTTATTTAAAAAGTCACATCATGAGACATGAACCAAGAAGATTATGGGCTACACTTTGCTTCTGCCCATTCTAAGCAATTTTGTTCAAGGAGAATTGAAGAAGATGGTTGAAATTAAGAAAATAGGTGAAACCTCTGGTCAATGAGACAGTTGCTCTTCAACTTTGCTCAGAAACACTTAGGTATATAATTGGTTACTGTCTTGGTAATATTACTGCAAACTAAAGTTTTCTCAAAGAGATTTTAATCTGGTCAGACTCCTGTGCATTTCTGCTTTCCAAAAGTCATGTGGCCTTTATCCACTTGAAACAATTTTTTATCATTATTCCAAGAATTATTAGCTTGGAAAACAGCTTTAAAGCAAATGATGTTATTCAGAGAACATTTTACACCAGAAATAATAGTTGAATTATTTCTGCCTCACACATAGTCTTTGATTTTGGTTAATGTGCTGGATGGCAAAGTCATTTTAAAGTGCTAGGTTGAGGGTTCTAGCTCACCAGCTGATCCTTGGAAACCTCCCTATACAGGGTTACTATGGGTCAGAACCAAGTCAACGGCACTTAATTTTTTTTTTTTTAACTACAATTTTGGTATTCTGACACAAATGTTTCTTTTAAATAATAACACTGGTAAATGATGATATGAAGGAATAAATAAAGAAAATAAATGAGTTATGTTGTTGTTGTTGTTATGTGCCATGGAGTCGGTTTCAACTCATAGCGAGCCTGTACAGGGTTTCCGAGACTGTAAACTTTACAGGAGCAGAAAGCCTCATCTTTCTCCCACTGAACAGCTGGTAGTTTCAAACTGCTGACCCTGAGGTTAGCAGCCCGATTCGTAACCACTATACTACCAGAGCTCCTTAAAATGATTTATAAGAAAAAAAAAATATTTTAGAAATTGCTTTTTTCCATATATCCCACTCTTCTATAATTTAATGTTATTCAAGAGAACAAATGATCATTCAACATCTTGAGTTCAACTGTTGCTGTTGTTAGTTGCCATCTAGTAGGTTTCCATATATATGACTACCCAGTCCTGTGCTTCCTCACAATTGTTATGTTCAAGGCCATTGTCACCACTATAACAATTCAATTTGTTGTAAGGTCTTCCTCTTTTTGATGATCCTCCACTTTACCAAACAAGATGTCTTTCTCTAGGGACAGGTCCCTTCTAACAATATGTCCAAAGTACCAGAAATTAAGATTAACCATCCTCACCTCTAGAGAACATTCTGAGTGTAGTTCTTCCAACACAGATTTGTTCATTCTTCTGGCAGTCTATGGTACTTTCATTATTTTTCTCCAACACCATAATCCAAATGTGTGGATTCATTATTACAATTTTCACATACATATTGTTGTTAAGTGCTGTCGAGTCAGTTCTGACACATAGCAACCCTAAGTAGGGTTTACGAGGAATAGCTGGTGAGCTTGAACCACCAACCTTGGAGTTCAAATAGTTTTGCAGTCTGGCGCATTAACCCACAGCGCCACACTATGAGGCAATTGAAAACAACACAGCTTGGGTCAGGCTCACTTTAGTCCTCAAACTGACATCTTTCCTCTTAACCAGATTTATAAGTTTGTTGTAGCACACTTCCCTAACGAAACATGTCACTTGATACCTTCACTACTGATGCCATAAGTGTTTATTGTGGATCCAAGAAAAATAAAGTTTTTGACATCTTCTATTGTCTGTTTATCATAATGCTATTGTTATTCATTTTTTTTTTCTTTACAGTGAGGTGCAATCCATACTGAAGGCTGTAATCTTTGATCTTCATCAGGCAGTATTTCAAGTCCTTTATACTTTCAGCAAGCAAAGATGTGTCATCTATATATCATAGGTTGTTAATTCTTTCGATTTTGATGCCAAGTTCTTCTTCATATAATCCAGCTTTTCTTGAATAATTTACTCAGCACACAGACTGAATAAGTATAATGAAAGGATATAATCCTACTGTACACTTCTTTCCTTGATTCTAAACCATTCAATATCCCCTTGTTCTGTTACAGCAACTGCTTTTTTTTTTTTTTTTAAATGTTTTCTTGTGAATTATGTGATAGTTTACATGGGAGAACATTAGACATAGTTACAATCCCATCCATGTATCATCAACCAACCAAATGGTATATCCTACAAACCTGCCCTCCCCACCTCCACCCCCAACCCCAGTCATCAGCACACAGCCCCTCTCCCTCTCTGAGTCTAGAGTCCCCACCCGCTTCATCTCAGGCATCACTGCTTCTCTGGGTAAGGTCCCAATCTCCACTCTTCTCACTTGATGGTCCCAGGGACCTCCTTTCCTAGACTGTAAAGTTAATCACGCCACTCCTTTTGCTACAAAACATCTACCTTTGCATTTACAACCCTCACAATCAGTCCTTATAACAATTATTCACTATTGTATCACAAGAGACCTATCTGCATTTCCTTTCATCAGCCCTGCCCAGACAGATTGGATACTACTCAGTGGAGATTCTACCTTCCTCCCGGCCCTCTGGATCTAGGCTCCCTTTTGAATGCTTGTAAGCCAGTCACTTCTAGTAACTGTCTCTTGATCTATGTACATGTTCCTCCTGAGCACAATTACATGTTTTGGAATACCCATTCTTTGTAATGTTATCCATAGTTTATTATGATCCATGCAATCAAGTGCCTTTGCATAGTCCATAAAGTACAAGTAACGTATTTCTGGTATTCTCTGCTTTTAGCCAAAGTCGATTTGACATCATCAATGATATCGATAGTTCCAAGTCCTTGTCTGAATCTGGCTTGAAATTTTGGAAGTTTCCTATTGATGTACTGCTGCAGCCCCATTTTAATTATCTTCAGCAAAATTTTACTTGTAGGTGATAACAACGACGTTTCATGATTTCTGCATTCTGCTGGATCATCTTCCAATCGGTTGGTCAGGTAGCTGTCTTCCAAATTTCTCAGCATAGACAAATGAGTGCCTCCAATGCTTCATCTATTCTTTGAAAGATTTTAAACTGTGTTCTATAATTTTTGCAATCTTGTTTTTTGCCAATGCCTTCACTGCATCTTAGTTCTTCCTTCATGCCATCAGTTTCTGATCATATGACTAAACACCAACCAATTATTTTTGTACAATGACTCTACGTATTCCTTTCACCTTCCTGCATCACTCAATATTTTGCCCATAGAATCCTTCAATATGGCAAGTCACAGCTTGAGTTTTTCTTCCAGTTTGGTTTTCTAGCTCTAGATCTTTGCACATTTTATTACAATACTTTACTTGATCTTAAGCTTCCCTTTGAAATTTTCTGTTCAGCTCTTTTACTTCTAGTTGCTTTAGCTTCTCTATAATCAAGAGCACTTTCAGTCTTTTCAGGCATCTATTTTGGTATTTTCAGTCTTTCCTGATTTTTAATGACCTTTTGCTTTTTTCATGATGATGCTGAGTGTTATCCCACAACTCTTCAAGATTTGAGTCATTAGTGTCTAATGTACCAAATCTGTTTTTACCATAATCTCTACATTCAGGTTAGATCTATTCAAGTTTCTATTTTGGAGTCCTTTAAATTTTCTTCAGCTTTATCCTGATCTAGCATATGAACAATTAATGGTCAATTCAATTTGTTATTATTGTTAAATGTCATTGAGTAAGTTCTGACTCACGACATCCCTGTAAAGAGTTTCTGAGGAGTAGGTGAGGAGTTCAAACAGTCGACCTTGGTGTTTCAAACCAACCTTTGGGTCTACTATGTATCCTGCAGTGCATATGAACAATTAATGGTCAGTTCAATTAAGTTCCTCTGAATGTTACTCTGCTAGCGTGACACTGTAGAATAAGCACTGGACTGCTAACTGAAGGGTCAGTGGTTCAAACCCACCAGCCACTCCTTGGAAACTCTATGCAGTGCTGCCGAGTTCTCAAGGAGTGGCTGGTGGGTTCAAACTTGTAATAGACTCAACGGCACTTTAAAACAACTATCTCTACAGTCTAAAAGCATCAGAAATATATTTATTTGAAATA
>NW_006408616.1:4378704-4381359 GCF_000296735.1 Chrysochloris asiatica
CAAAGGACTTCATACTTGGTAAAGTGGAAGGTAAGTAATAAAGAGAAAACCTCCAAGAGATGGAATTACAGACACTGTGGTAGCAATAATGGGCTCAGATGAAACAATTGTGAGACTATCCCAGTACCTGGAAATGGTTTGTTGTGTTGTGTTAGGAGAATTGTGAGTAATTGCTTCAAAGGCAACTAACAACTAATAAATTTTATTTTGCTGTCGAGTTATTTTTATTACTAAAAGTCAAATATTTTCTAATATTTAAATATCAGTACTGCTGAATAAAGTCTGATGTGGGACTATGGATTCATGTGTTGGACTGCAAAGTAGGTTTGAACCACAAGGGTGGCAGTTCATACTCACCAGCTGCTCCTTGGAAACTCTATACAGGGTCACTATGGGTCAGAATTGACTCAACAACACTTAAAAACAACAACAACTAAAGTCTAAAAACAGGAAAATGTTAATTCGTCAAAATTGATATTTTAAGGATCCTTAAAGAGACATGGTGTGACACTGTAGGATAAGCACAGGACTGCTAAATGCCCTAAATACAAGATTGACAGTTCAAACCCACCAGTCATTCCTGGAAACCCTATACAGGGTCACTATGAGTAAGGACAAACTCTGAATGGTCCATAACACCATTGGAGTTAAACTGAGTTATGGTTGAGCATAGAATTTACTTTGTCAAAACAGTTTATTTAAATCTAATGAGAAGAGTAAATTTGAGTATTCTATAAAACATATATTACTTTATTTTAATAAATTACTTCATCCTCTCAGTCATTGTATTATAATAATCATTTTGTTTGAGATGTTTGGTTATGACGTTACGGAAAAAAAGAGGGAAATGCAAATTTTTTTCTTTAAAAATTATACTGTACATACATCTGTGATTTCAAGGACACAAATTACACCCCAAAGTATGAGATAATGGCATCAATTTTTTTAAGTGCACACAGAAACACTAGAGGAATGGTAGAAAAAGTAAAATGATGATTTTGAAAAGGTGAATATATCTTAAGACTTATCCACTACACAGAATCTAAAATTATTTTTTAAAGTTTTAAATGTGGGAAACTATATTCAGATCAAATAGAACTTGAATGAAAGCAAAAGTTACTGGGACATAAAGAAGAACTGTTCAACATCCAGACACGCTCAGTTCTGAATCTTTTTGCGTATGATGCAGTGTCCCCATAGCAAGGTCAAGATTTGCTTAGCAAAACTTGTTCAAAATTGCCACTGTTATAGAACATTATCCTGCCCAGACAGATTTCACTGTAAATATAGTAAATATTATTTAGTATTTATTTTAAATATAGTAAATAATGTTCTTCAAGATTTTATTTGTAATTACAAAACTATAACTTTTCGTATTTTATATAGTAATCTATGTATATAGAAAATGCTATCATTAGAAAAATTATGCATGAGTAGGGACACTAGTGTATAAATTTTCAAAAATGAATGAGTATTTTCTTCTTAAAATGAAAATGTTCATTAAAGAAAATAACTAATGCAATCAAGCAAAAAGAAAAAAATTTAATCAGCCTAAATCTTATCATGTAGGTATACAGTCTTTTAGTATCTTGTATATATTCTTCCATTGCGTCATCATGGCAGCTCTTCCACAGTCCCATTTTGAGTGCCTTCCAACCTGAGGGGTTCCATTTCGAGCACTATATCTGACAGTGTTTCTCTGCTATTCATAAGGTTTTTGGAGACAAAATATTCTAAGTCGTTTCTCACTCCTTCTTCCTAGTCTGACTTCCTCTGGAAGTTCTTATGAAACCTGTCCACCATGGATGACCCTGCTGGTATTTAAATTACTGGTGGCATAGCTTTCATAATCACAGTAGCTCACAAGCCACCACAGTACAACAAACTGACAGACGAGTGGAGGAAGTCCAAGGTGCATTGACGAAATTGGCAAAGTACAAGATTTTGAAGAACCAGTAATTGATGGAATAAAAATTAAAATCTCTCAAGAAAGTGAGGCAGCACAGGAGGCACTCACTCATCTCTGCCAAGATTTGGAAGATGACTACCTGGCCGACTGATTGGAAGAGATTCGTATTTGTGGCCATTCCAAAGAGAGGTGACCTAATGGAATACGGAAATCATAGGACAATCTCTTTGCAATCCCATGCAAGTAAAGTTTTACTAAAGGTAATAGAGAAACAGCTGCAATCATACATTGACAGAGAACTTCCAGAGGTTCAAGCCAGATCCAGAAGAGGCCATGGAACAAGGGATATCATTTCTGATGTCCGATGGATCTTGGCTAAAGCAGAGAATATCAGAAAGATGTTTACCTGTGCTTTATTGAATACGCAAAGGCTTTTGATTGTGTGGATCGTGGATAGCATTGCAAAGTATGAGTATTTCAGAACACTTAATTGTGTTCATTTTGAATCGGTACATGGATCAACATGGGAACACTGAATGGTTTCAAATTAAGAAAGATGTGAGACAGGGTGGTATTCTTTCACCTTACTTATTCAACCTGTATGCTAAGCAAATAATCTGAGAAGCTGGATCATATGAAAAAAATGTGGCATCGGGATTGGCGGAAGACTCATTAACAACCTGCAATATGCAGATGATACAACCTTGCTTGCTGAAAGTGAGGGGACTTAAAATATTTACTGATGA
>NW_006408616.1:4381871-4393536 GCF_000296735.1 Chrysochloris asiatica
TGTGGACATATTGTTGGGAGCAACCAGTTGCTGGAGAAGGATATCATGTTTGGTAAGGTAGAGGGTCAGAGAAAAAGAGGAAGACCCCCAAAGAGATGGATTGGCCAAGTGGCAGCATTGATGGACTCAAGCGTGGCAACAGTAATGAGGTTGGCCCAGGATCAGGCAGTGTTTTGTTCTGCTATGCATAGGGTCACTATGAGTTGGTACCGACTCAATGGCACCTAACAACAAACAGCATATATTCTTCCAATATTTTTGTTGTATTTACGATGCACGGCTGTGCATGTGTGTATGTGTTTATCCATTAAACAAAGATACATTGGATGCTTATAAATCCAGTATCAGGTTTTCAATGCCATAACATAATTTTTAAAATGAAATTGACATTCTAGTTTATAAAAACCTGACAATTATCTATTACAGCCCTTTTAAAAAATATATTTGTTTTCAAATTTTTTTACAATTAACAATATTACATCCATGCAGCTACACAGAAACACTCACACATACGTATTATCTTAGCTAAAGTCCTAGAAACACCAGCATCAACATTTACAGACTTTACATGTGCACTGAAGGAGTGGTTTAAGCTGCTAACTGAAAGGTTAGTGGTTCAAACCCATCAGCTTTTCTGCAGGAGAAACATGTGGCAGTCTGCTTCCGTAAAGATGTATAGCTTTGGAAACCCTGTAGGCCAGCTTACTTTGTCCAATAGGGTTGTCATGAGTTGGAATCAATTCAATAGCAATGGGTTTGGGTATGAATTGTGTGAGGTACAGTTCTGGTGCAGTAATGAAATTTACACTACTAGACACAGTCAGTGAGGAGCCTCATCTCACTGAAGTCTCATCAGAATTGATTACTATGCAGTTTTAACTTGGTCAGTTTGATGAACAAACTAAGATCTCATGTTTAATTTGCATTGCAGGATCACTTACTAATATCAAACAGTTCAGATGTTTATTTATCAAATACTTTCTTTCTCTTACTAACTCAATACTGAAATTCTTTCTTTACTTGGCCATTATATGCAAACAATTTACACCTACATTTTAATGTTTATTCATGCTGAATATATAAAAATTGTTGATAGTCATTTTTTTTTTTTTTAACCGTAATGGCAATTACATATAGTTCAACCTACTATACTATAAATATTTCTCTCAGTTTATATTTGTCTATCACGTAAGATGCAAAAGAGGTTTTACATTCATATAACCTATCCACAATTTTATTTTATGATTGATACTTAGGTGTGATATTTAAAGAAGAAATTCAATTCTATTCCTATTTAAATAACACCATCATTTAGTACTATTATGGTTTCTATTAACTCACAAATTAAACCTTTAATCATTCCAGAATTTACATGAGTAATGGTACATGAAAAGTGCTATAGTACTGCCGTGGTTGACCCTTGGGATTTCACCAAAAGTTTGCTGGTTTGCACATACCAGTTGCTCTGTGGAAAAACAGATGTTGTGGTCTGTTCCCACAAATATTACAGCTTGGAAACTCTATGATACAGTTCTACTCTATCCTATAGGATCTCTGATTCAGAAATAACTAGATGGCAATGGCTTTGGGTTCATAAATATTCAAATGTGATTCAACTTAGTTTTCATTTATATATTCTTAGAAAATTCTTGTAAAACCATTTCTTTCCAACAGATGTGAAATGCTCATTAATGAAATTTGTCTGAAAAAAACTTACTCATTGTAACCTTCAAGTATTGCTAGTGAGTATGCAAAATGATACAGTTTTTATGGTAAACAGTTTGGTAGTTCCTCCAAAAGTTCAACATAGAATTAACATAGGATCCAGACATCCCAATCCTGGATATATACCCAAAGGAGTTGAAAGCAGGAATGTAAACCAAAATCTGTACACCAATGTTCTTTGAGGCAATGTTCACAATATCCAAAAGGTGGAAACAACCTAAATATATCACATTTTATTTATACATCAGTAGATGAATGTATAAATACATGCATTCAATGAAAAATTGTTGTTGTTGCTAAGTGCCATCGAATCAACTCTGACCCATAGCGACCCTGTGTAGGGTCTCCGAGGAGCAGCTGGTGAGCTTGAACCACCGACCTTGCAGTTCAAACGGCTTTGCATTCTGGCGCATTAACCCACAGCGCCACACCAGGACACCAATGAAATGTTAGAGTCACTTCTCTTACTAGTCTGTCTTCATCTGGATGCTCATCTGAAACCTGTCCACCATAGGTGACCCCAGTGGCATAGCTTCCAGAATCACAGCAACTCACTAGCCACCACAGTATGACAAACTGACAGATGAGTGGTGGAATGAAATATTATTAAGCTATAAATAGAAATGAAGTTCTGATACATGCTACAATGTGGATAAAGACTGAAAACATTATGCTGAGAGAATTAAGTCAGACTCAAAATGAATAATATGGTATGAGCACACTCATATGGAACAGACAAAGATATGTAGAGAAAAGTCTATTAATGGTTACCAGTAAGAGGGGGAAGCTTATTGGTTGCACACTGGGGTACAAACTAAAAGGCTGTTAGCCCCAAGCCACTCAGGGGTGCCTCAGACAAAAGGCCTGGTGATCTACTTCAGAAAGGTCACAGCCATGAAAACCTTCACAGTTCTACTTTGAAACTAATGTGTCAGAATCCACTCAAAGTCACCTGTTGTTTGGTGATGTTGTTTGGTTTTGTTTATGCTTAAGGGGTACTGAGTTCCCAATAATGGTGGTGAAAGAATCTGGGAATGGAGAATGTTGATAGTTGCACAAATGATGAACATCATCAGTGTCATTGAATGAGGCATGCAAAAAGTTCAGTTGTATATATATGGAGTCCTAGTGTGGTGCTGTGGGTTAATGCGCTATAAAGTTGGTTTGAACTACAAGATTGTCAGTTCAAGCTCACCAGCTGCTCCTTGGAAACCGTATCTATACATGGTTGATATGGGTTGGAACTGACTCAACAGCACTTAACAACAAAATATATATATATATACAAAAATAATAGAACAAAAGTCTTATTGTTCTGTCAAATTATATCACATTTAACATTTCATGCTTCAGCAGACCCTATATATATATATATATAAATGTCAGCCATTAAGAAAACAAAAAACTTTTCACACCACAAATACCAAGAGAGGAGTAAAATTTTCTACTCAGAGTTCAAACAATTTATGGCATCATGTTTATATCATATCATATAGTGTGGTATCATATTATGAAACACCAATGATTCAGACTAAAATATAAGTTCCTTTAAAAATTCCATAAAAGGAATCTCTGGATAGTACAATTAATCACTAGATTACTTGCAGAAAGGTTAGTTCAAATTTATACAGAGGAGACGTGTATGACAGACCTGGTGAGCTGTTTCTGAAAAATCACAGACATGAAACTATGGAGAAGTTATGCTTTACACACATGGGGTTGCCATTAGACAAAATAGATGCAACAACAACTAATAATAAAAAACAACATAAAATATCCACAAATACAGGGCATAATTGAAACAAAAAAATAATCCTTTATAAATACTAAACAAGATAGCAAATATTTATGACATTTTATAATGAATCTCAGCATTTCAACTTCACTAATTTGTGTAAAATGTATTTTAATTTACAGAATGTGACCCAAGGTAAAACTTATTCCACGGAAAAAATGTACAATCTAATTATGAAAGAAGTTCTATGGTGTACAATTTATTCTTAAATCAAATTATTATGGTTAGAATTGCTTCTTTGTTGCTTATTCTAAAATATGGACACAAAAATAGGCAACTGCTTGCTCACTTACCTTCTTTTAAAGACTTTTAGTCAACGTGTCATGTATTATTTTATTTGGAAGGAAAAATTCCCTTTATTACAAACAATTGTGTAACAAGAGAACAATACTCAGGTGGCTGTGATTAACTTATTAAAACCTACAGTTAATTAAGTAACCTTAAAAAAATAATGGAATTCTAATTTTTCTATATAACATTTGGATGGTTTATCACTCACTATTCTTTATCAACAAGGAAGATGTATGCCAAACAAAGGAACTCTACATAGGTCATTATTTTCTTCACAGTTCCTGTAAATGTATGAGCATTGGCTACAGAAATAGCAATATCTGGCTGCAAATCTATACCATAATTGTGTTATATCAGTGAACTTGACACAACGCAACTAAACTTTTGTTAATTAAATTCCATCTGTGTATTTTATGCACCTCTACTTGAAATATTTAAAATTAAGAAAGGTGTGTAACAAGGTTGTATTCTTTCATCATACTTATTCAACCTGTATGCTGAGCAAATAATCTGAGAAGCTGGGTTCTATGAAGAAAAGCATGGCATCAGGATTGGAGGAAGACTCATTAACAACCTGCGATATGCAGATGACACAACCTTGCTTGGTGAAAGTGAAGGGGACTTTTTTTTTAAACATATTTACTGATGAAGAGCAAAAAGCACAACCTTCAGTATGGATTTTTCTCAATGTAAAGAAAACAAAAATCCTCACCACTGGACACAATAAACAACATTCTTAGCAACAGAGAAAAGATTGAAGTTGTCAAGGACTTTATTCTTCTTGGATCAATTATCAACACTCATGGAAGCAGCAGTTAAGAAATCAAACGATGTGTTGCATTAGGCAAATCTGCTGCACAAGACCTTTTTAAAGTGTTAAAGAGCAAAGATGTCAGCTTGAGGACTAAGGTGCACCTGACCCAAGCTATGGTATTTTCAATAACCTCTTATGCATGCAAAAGCTGGACAGTGAATAAGGAAGACCATAGAAGAATTGATACTTTTGAGTTATGGTGTTGGAGGAGCATATTGAAAGTGCCATGGGCTGCCAAAAGAACCAATAGATCCATTTTGGAAGAAGTGCAGCCAGAGTTCTCCGTGGAGGCCAAGATGGCCAAACTTCATCTCTCATACTTCGGACATGTTGTCAGGAGGGACCAGTTGCTGGAGAAGGATATCATGGTAAGGTGAAGGATCAGAGAAAAAGAGGAAGACCCCCAATGAGATGAATTGGCCAAGTGGCAGCATCGATGGACTCAAGCGTGGCAACAGTAGTGAGGTTGGCCCAGGATTGGGCAGTGTTTCAATCTGCTGTGCATAAGGTCTCTATAAGTGGGTGCTGACTCGATGGCACCTAACAACAACAACTTGAAATATCCAGAAAATAACCTAATAATTTTATACTGTTCAGGTGAATATCAAGTAGATGCTGAAGATAATCAAGTACAATGTGGCATTTAAACAAATGATGTTAGGTTGAGAAAAAATTATAAGGGTATAATACTATTAGGTACAAATATGACTTTTAATGTTTTTTTTACTTATATTTCATTAACTTGGCAAGTATCAGCTGAGCGTAATCATAAAAGGAGAGCTACTCAAAAGATTCAATTCTACTAAAAAGATACTGTATGATTTATAAAGCATCCTGAAAATTATTGGTAAATATTAATTTATACCATTCCAGAAATACATGATCCCATAATTGATTGCTGATTAAGAAATAATAGATTCCAATGCAAAAATGATACATTCAGAAACCAATTATACATTCCTAGAAAAACATGGATAGAGGGTAGAGCAGAAAAAGTCCATTTCAGTTTTGTAGCATCAAGAGGAATGTACTTGCATAACTATGATAATCAGTGTGAGTTTTCTTTTCTTTCTTATTTTTTCAAATAATAGCCAGGGTTTCAATTTCTGAGTGTGATTGGATTTTGCCATGATTTTTCAATCTTTTTAATTATTACATGGGCTGAGTAATGCACATTTTTATCCACAGGTGGCAGACCTTTTCAAAATCAACTTCAATCATATTCAGGTGGGTTTCAAAAAACAAACAAACAAACTGCCACCTACATCACCCACATTAAAATGTAACAGTATGCTGCTTAGAGTTCTCATTAATATTGTACAATTTAGATGATAGATTTGTCAACAAAGTGGCTCGTTCTCAAAGGTCAGTGAACCCTGACAGGATAAATGTCTTAAAAAAATTGTGTATTACAGGGTAAACTTTAATTACACAGAACTCACTTGATAATTTACAAAATATTTGGATTATTCTCTTTTCACAAGCAATAGAATTTTCTTGCTAGATGAGGGTAACTCAGAGAAAAAGTGATTGAATTTGATAAATAAAGCACTAAACTTGCTTACTTGCAAGTAAAAGAGAAAGGTGACCAAATGTTTACACAAATAGTAATCTCTTAGGATCACAATTTATTAACTGGGTAAATGGTTAAAGCAAATACCTATAAATAAATACAATGAGACTTTAAAAGAATGTTAACACAGGAGATACACACAAAAAATAACTGCCACCATGGTATAACTAAACACTCTCCTTAATTTACCTCCCTAAAAATCTTGAATTTACTTTACTATGTCAACCTTTAAATTTTTGTTATTCTTACTCAATGCTATATAAAATCTGGAATTCAATTAAGGTTTTTTGTGGGTATGGATATATATTTTTAAATTATATATGTAATATTCATATTTGTATTGTTCTGAAAAAAGTTTAATTCAATTCATCCATATAACAATGCCTAATAAATTTTATTCTATTTCTTAGAATACCTTGGTGGTGGTGGTGGTGGGGAAGGATAAATGCTTATTTCACTACTCTATTAGTTTTAATAACCAATGTAAAAAAATTCTTAGCAAATATGATAAATTATTTTACCTAATTTTAAAAGATGAATTAGTTTAATTTACACTATTCACCACCACATTTTACCCCCTAAAATATAATGCACCACTAAAGTAATAAAAAGGAGCTCTGGTAGCGTAGTAGTTACGAATCGGGCTGCAAACCGCAAAGTCAGCAGTTCGAAACTACCAGCTGTTCCGCGGGAGAAAGATGAGGCTTTCTGTTCCTGTAAAGATTTACAGCCTCGGAAATTCTGTGGTCTCTATGAGTCGCTATCAGTTGGAACTGACTCCATGGCACTCAACAACAACAACAACAAAGTAATAAAGGAGACCTGGTGTGGCCTGTGGGTTAATGTGCCACACTGCAATACCACGTAATCCTAAGTATTGTCTGTGAGTTATGTGTGGTCATTGCAGTATAGAGTGCCATGTTAGGGATTGTTGATGTCAGAATTAGCAAACAAGGTTAGAGGGGAGAGTCATGTATGGCCTCTACCTTATAGGGATCAACCTTGAGTTAATGTTGAGTTTGACTCTCCTTCTGCTTTTTAAAGTCAAAATGGTCAAATGTGGCACCCGTGCCATTTTTACTGTTTGGTATTTAACTACTTACTGGTTCAACATTCAAATATTATCAAACACAGTAAAACATGTGAAAGTCAGATTCTGTGTAAATAGTAAAACTTGTCAGAGGGATAAATCTCAAATATTTTCACTAAAACACAGCAAAAAAAAAAAATGTGCAAGATAAGACTGTCAAAAGAATTTATACATTTAAATTATGGTGTTGGATTATCAAAAGTGGAAAGCTTATAATACCTGGAAAAACAAGACACCACTGTTGAGATCTGGCTCTCACAGATTTTACTGTTGATCTGCAAAAGACTGAAGCTGTCAAAGACTTCATTTTGCTTGGATCCACAATCAACACTCATGTAAGCTGCTGTCAGGAAATCAAAAGATATCATTGTATTAGGCAAATCTGCTGCACAAGGCCTCTTTAAATCAGTGAAGAGCAAAGATGAGGACCAAGGTGTGCTTCACCCAAAAGCCATGGTATTTTCAACAGTCTCATATGAATTGTAAAAGTTGTACCATTAATGAGAAAGACCATAGAAGAAATGATACATCTAAGATATAATATTGGAGAAGAACATTAAAAGTACCAGGTATTTGCAGAAGAACAAATAAATCTGTCTTGGAATAAGTATAGCAAGAATGCTCCTTAGAAGGCAGGATAAGGAGATTTCGTCTCTCATATTTCATATATGTTATCAGGAGGGACCTGTCCTTGGAGAAGACATCATGCTTGTTAAAGTGGAGGGTCAGCAAAGAAAAGGAAGTCCCCAAAGAGATGGACTGACACAATGGCAGCAGCAATAGACTCAATTGTAATGATTGTGAGGATGGCACAGGACAGGTCAGTGTTTTGTTCTGTTGTGCATAGTGTTGCTATGAGTTGGACTCAACTGGATGACACCTAACAACAACAACAACATGGAGTCCTGATGCAGCATTGTACGATAAGCACTAGACAGCTAACTGCTCCTCAGAAACCCTATACAGACTCGTTAGGAGTCAGAACAGAATCGGCAGCACTTAACACGACAGGCACTATATCCAAAAGCACATGCTCCGGTTTCCATTCACCCAAGCACTGCCATGTTGCTGTTGCTTTTCGTCCTTGCCTACAGTTTGAACTGCTGGATATTTTTGCTTTCATTCATCTGAAACATAGGTAGTAGGAGTGCATTAAAGATCGGTTGTTGGAAAATATGGCCTTGGTGATAGAAATGATGCTGGAGATCACATGATAGAATTCTGCAAAATCAATGATTTGTTCATTTCAAACAACTTCTTTAGACAGCATAAGAGATGATTATATATATGGACATCACCAGATGGAAATAAACAGAAATCAAATGGACTACATCTGTAGAAAGAGAAGATGGAAAAGCTCCATACCATCAGTCAAAACAAGGCCAGGGGCAGATTGTGGAACATACCATCAATTACTCGTATGCAAATTCAAACAGAAGCTGAAGAAAATGAAAAGAAGCCCACGAAAGCCAAAATATGACCTTGAATATATCCCACCTGAATTTAGAGCTATCTGAAGAACAGATTTGATACATTAAACACTAAAGATCGAAGACCAGAAGAGTTGTGGGATGACATCAAGAGCATCATACAGGAGGAAAGCAAAAAGTCATTATGAAGACAAGAATGAAGGAAAAGATCAAAATGGAAGTCAGAAAAGACACTGAAACTTGCTCTCCAGCAAACGGGAAAAAATGAGGAAGTACAAGAGCTGAACAAAAAATTTCAAAGGTCAGCTCGAGAAGACAAAATCAAATATTACAACAAAATGTGCAAAGATCTGGATTCAGAAAACCAAAAGTGAAGAACATACTCAGCATTTCTCAAGTGGGGGTAGCTGAAGAAAAAATTCAAGCCTCAACTTTTGTTATTGAAGGATTCTCTGGGCAAATGATTGAATGATACAAAAAGCATCAAAAGAAGATGAAAGGAATACAGAGAGTAACTGTACCAAAAGGAAAGGGTTGATGTTCAACCATTTCAAGAGGTAGCAGATGATCAACAGCCAATGATACTTAAGGAAGAAGTCCATGGTGCATTGAAGGAATTGCCAAAGAACAAGGGTCCAGGAATTAACGGGAAAAAATTGAAGTTTTTCAAGAAAATGAGGCAGCACTGGAGGCACTCGCTCATATATACCAAGAAATTTGGAAGACAACTATCTGGCCAACTGATTAGAAGAGATCAGTATCAGTGCCCATTCCAAAGATAAGTGACCCAATGGAATGCATAAATCATCGGGCAATGTCTTTGATATCCCTTGTGAGTAAAGTTTTACAAAAGGTAATAGAGAAATGGCTGCAAGCATACATTGACAGAGAACTTCCAGAGGTTCAAGCCGGATTCAGAAGAGGACGTGGAACGAGGGATTTCCTTGTTGATGTCCGACGGATCTTGGCTGAAAGCAGAGACTATCAGAAAGATGTTTACCTGTGGATTGCTATGCAAAGGCTTTCGATTGTGTGGATCATGACAAGCTATGGACAGCATTGCGAAGTATGAGTATTCCGGAACACTTAATTGTGCTCATGAGGAATCTGTACCTGGAACAAGAGGCAGTTGTTCGAACAGAACATGGGAACACAGAATGTTTTAAAATTAAGAAAGATGTGCGACAAGGTTGTATTCTTTCACCATACTTATTCAACCTGTATGCTGAGCAACTAATCCGAGAAGCTGAGTTATATAAAGAAAAACATGGTATCAAGATTGGAAGAAGACTCATTAACAACCTGCAATATGCAGGTGATACAACCTTGCTTGCTGAAAGTGAAGAGGACTTCAAATACTTACTGATGAAGATCAAAGACCACAGCCTTTGGTATGGATTGCATGTCAACGTGAAGAAAACAAAAATCCTCACCACTGGACCAATAAACAACATTCTTATCAACGGAGAAAGATTGAAGTTGTCAAGGACTTCATTCTTCTTGGATCACCTATCAACACTCATGGAAGGAGAAGTCAAGAAATCAGACAACATATTGCATTAGGCAAATCTGCTGCAAAAGACCTTTGTAAAGTTTTGAAGAGCAAAGATGTCAGCTTGAGGACTAAGATGTGCCTGACCCAAGCCACGGTATTTTCAATAATTCATATGCATGCAAAAGCTGGATAGTGAATACAGAAGACGGTAAAAGATTTGATGCTTTTTGAGTTATGGTGTTAGAGGAGAATATTGAGAGTGCCATGGGCTGCCAAAAGAACCAACAAATCTGTGCTGGAAGAAGTGCAGCCAGAGTGATCCTTGGAGACCAGGATGGCCAAACTTCGTCTCTCATACTTCTGACGTATTGTCAGGATGGACCAGTCCCTAGAGAAGGATATCATGTTTGGTAAGGTGGAGCGTTAGAGAAAAAGAGGAAGAACCCCAGTGAGATGGATTGGCAAAGTGACAGCATTAATGGGCTCAAGCATGGCAACAATTGTGAGAATGGCCCAAGACCGGGCAGTGTTTTGTTCTGTTGTGCATAGGATCACTATGAGTCAGTACTGACTCAATGGCACTTAACAACAACACCCGAGGGTAAGGTCTTTTTCTATGTCATTAAACATCAGGATTTTTATTTTTTACCATTTTTCTATTGAATTGGGTAAATTTTTCTCATTGATTTGTAAACCTCTAAAAGTATCTATCTGGATGCTACTTTTAATAGCTTTTATATATTTGAAATTTATTCTACAACACCATGCCCTGTTCTTTCTCTCTTTTTATGGTATCTTTTGATAAACAAGCAAATGTAGTATGTGCCCTATTTTGTTTTAAGAAATCCTTCTCTATCCCCAAGTCACAAAATTATTTCCATATATTCAGCTAAAGGTTTTTTGTTTGTTTGCCTTTTAGACATTTACCACCTAATTATTGTGTGTGGTGTTAGATAGGGACGAAATTTCATTTTTTTATAGAGATAATCAATAGTGACAATCAGACCATTTCAGAATTCTGTCATCTCTGTACTGCTCTGAAATTGTTGTTGTTGTTGTTAGGTGCCATCAAGTACTGACTTATAGAGACCCTATGCACAGAAGAACGAAACAATGCCCGATGCTGGGCCAACCTCACTGCTATTGCCACACTTGAGTCCACTGATGCTGCCACTTGGCCAATCCATCTCGTTGGGGGTCTTCCTCTTTTTCTCTTACCCTCCACCTTACCAAACATGACATCCTTCTCCAGCGACTGCTCCCTCCTGACAATATATCAGAAGTATGAGAGACGAAGTTTGGACATCTTAGCCTCCAAGGAACACTCTGCACTTCTTCCAAAATGGATGTATTGGTTCTTTTGGCAGCCCATGGCACTTTCAATATTCTCCTCCAACACACTAACTCAAAAGCATCAATTTTTCTATGCTCTTTCTTATTCACTGTCCAGCT
>NW_006408616.1:4394051-4395668 GCF_000296735.1 Chrysochloris asiatica
AAAAGAAAAGAAACAAGAACCCAAACAAACAAAAAGCTAAGACAAAAAACCAGTAGGCAGTTTGATTGCATTGTACTTGTAAATCAGTTTGGGAATAATGGATATCTTTATAATACTGGTTGGTTCAGTTCATAAATACGACATATCTCATCAGTTTAGTTTGATCTTTAAAAGCAATCCTATGCAAAACACTGTTCAGTCCGGAACCATCTTCATGACTAGTAGTGAATTGAACCATTCTGATCCACAGGCTTGTTTTTGTGTTTTTTTCATTAGCTGATTCTGGGAAATAGATTTTTCTAGTCCATCAGGCTGGAAGCTCCACAGAAATCTGTTCCTGTTGTTGTTAAGTCTTGTTGAGTTAGTTGCAACTGATGGTAACCCTGCATAGGGTTTCCGAGAAGCAACTGGTGAGCTTGAACCACCAACCTTGCAGCTCAAACTGACTTTGCAATCTAGTGCATTAATCCACAGCACCACACCAGGACTCCACGAAACCTGTTTATAACAACATGCATGTCTCCAATGACAGATGAGTGATGACTGTGCATGAGATGTACTGGTTGAAAATAAAACTCAGTCTCCCTCAAGGAAGATGAAAATTCTACCTCTGAATGACCAGTGCCTCATACAGGAAATGCACATCTGTTATGACTTTATTCTTAAATGCCTTTGAATTGGATCCGACTCACAGCAACACTATATAGGGTTTCCAGGGAGCGGCTGGTTTGAACCACCAATGTTTTGGTTAGCAGTCCAGTGCTTATCCTACAGCAACACACCAGGATTTAATGTTATTAAAAGGTTGTTGTTACATGCTGTTGAGTCAGTTCCAGCTCATAGCAACCCTGTATAGAGTTTCCAAAGAGCGACTGGTGGATTTGAACCACCAACCTGAAGTTCAAACTGACCTTGCAGTCTTGTGCATTATCCTACAGTGCATCAGGAATAAAGGTTGAATTTGGTTGAATCCTATTTTTTTATTTATAAAATTGGCTACATATTTTCTTTCATCTTTACTATGCTGGATGATTGCCTAACATGTTAATGAATTTTGCATTTATGGAATAAACCAATTTGGTAAAAAATGATCCTTTTGGTATACTGCTGTGTTTGTTTGAGTTTAATATTTTGTTGAGGACTTTTCCATTTATGTTAATAAGATGAACTGGCCAATAAAATCCCTTTTTCATACTTCCCTTTTCAGGTTTGGCATTCTGGGTTTATGACTTTTATGAAATGAGTTTCATATTTTACGTCTTCTTCTATTTTTTTTTTTTTAAAGTCTTTTGTGTTAAATTAGACTTATTTCTTCCTTGGAGGCATGGTAGAATTTGTCTGTTAAGGTATCTAGGTCTGTATTTTTCTTTATGGAGAGACTTTTATTACTGAACTAAATTTATTTAATGGTTACAGATCTTTTCAGGTACTCTATTTCTTTTTGAATAAGCTTTACTAAGGTGTAGTTTTGTAAGAAGTTTTCCATTCATCGTATTATGAACGGAAAGTTACTCATAATATTCCTTATTACCTGTTTAATACCTGTACATCAGTTGTCATGTCTCCTTTCCCCTTTCTGATATTGGCTGTTTGAACCTTGTCATATTTGGGGGGGGG
>NW_006408616.1:4395768-4397534 GCF_000296735.1 Chrysochloris asiatica
CATTTGCCTTTAATGGTCTCTTCTTTTGTAATTACTTCCCATTTCATTAACTTTGCTCTTAATTTAATTAATTTTTCCCTCCTAGTACCTTTATTTTATTATTTTGTTCTTTTTACAATTTCTTGAGATTAATGTTGCTGTTGTTATTCAGTGCCATGAAGACTGTTCTGCACAACCGAACAAAACACTGTGCCATCCTCACAATTATTGTTACATTTGAGCCCATCGTTTTTGCTACTGTGTGACTCCATCTCATTGTGAATATTCCTCTCTTTTTCTGACTGCCCATTTTACCAAGCATCATGTGCTTCTCCAGGGACTTGTAGCATCCTTATTATACATCCAAAGTATGAGAGCCAAAGTCTCCTCATCCTGGCGTCTAAGGAACATTGTGGCTGGACTTCCCCAAAGGCAGATTTGTTTGTTCTTCTGGCAGTCCAAGGTACTTTTAATATTTTCCTGCAACACCATAAATGCATAAACTCCTTTGCGGGCTTCCATATTCACTGTCCAACTTTCACATGCATATGAGACTGTTGAAAATAACATGGCATGGGTCACGTGCACCTTAGTCCTCAAACTGGTATCTTTGCTCTTAAACACTTTAAAAGAAGTCTTGTGCAGAAGATTTGGATAATGCAACATGTTATTTGATTTCCTGAATGATGCTTTCCTCAGTGTTGATTGTGGATCCAAGCAGAATGAAGTATTTCATAGCTTCAGTCTTCTCTCCATTAGTCATGGTGTTATTTATTGATTCAGTTGTGAGGTTTTTTATTTTCTTTAAACTGAGGTGCAATCCATACTCAGGCTGCAGTATTTGATCTTCACCAGCAAGTATTTTAAATATTTTTCCATACCAGAAAGCAAGATTGTGTCATTAATATATTCTCAGTTATTAATGAGTCTTTCTCCAATCCTGCTACCAAGTTCTTCTGAATATAATCCTGTTTAATGGATTTTTTGCTCAGCATACAGACTGAATAAATATGGAGAAAGGATACAGTCTTTCCTGATTTTAAACCATTCAATGTGCCCTTGTTTTGTTTTAATCACTACCTTTTGATCAATATGCAGGTTCCTCATGAGCACAAATAAGTGTTCAGGAATACCCATTCTTTGCAAAGTTACCCAAAGACTATCAATATCCTCTCAGTTGAAAACCTCTGCATAGTCAACAAAACACATGTAAACATATTTCTGGTATTCTGTGTTTTCAGCCAAGATCAATCTCTCATCAGCAATAACATCCCTCGTTCTATGTCCTTTTTTAGATCTGGCTTAAGTTACAACAGTAGAACACTGTTGATGTACTGTTCCTACCATGTTTTAATTATACTCAGCAAAATCTTACTTGCATGTGATATTAATGATATTGTTCATGGATTTCTGCATTCTGTTGGATCACATCTCTTAGTTTTATTCTTCAGTTTCAGCCTGAGCTTGCATATAAACAAACGTAGTCTGACCCAATACTTGCTTTGACTGATGATATTGAGCTTCTAAAACATTTCATTTGCATTCATCCATTCCAGGAGCCTTGTTTTTCACCAATGCCTTCAGTGTAATTTGTACTTCTTCCTTCAGTGCCATTCAGCTCTTGAGCACATACTAACTACCTCTTGAAATGGTTGAACATTGATATTTCTTTTTGGTATTGTGACTCTGTGTATTCTTTCCATCGAAATGCTTTCTGCATCATTTAGTATTTGACCCATAGAATCCTGCAAGATAGGAAGTCCAGGTTTGATTTTTTTTTTTTTTTT
>NW_006408616.1:4398232-4415808 GCF_000296735.1 Chrysochloris asiatica
GCAGTAACTATCAGTGCATCTTGACTGCATATTTGATGAATTTCATACTAAAGAAATTGGTAACATTTTAAAATTTCATCATCACTGGCTTTAATGGTTGGTGTGTAACTTTGAATAAAGTGGTATTAAGTGGTCTTCTTTGTAAGGTTTTGGACACTATCCTATCACAGATAGAATTGTATTTCAAGAAAGGTCTTGAAATCTTCATTTTCAGGATGTCTGTGACATAATTCCTCTTGAATTTCTTCTTTCCAGCATAGTACGCAATATGACTGTCAGATTCCAATGCTCCAATACCAGTCCATTTCAGCTAATGACTAGGACATCAATCTTTATTTATTTAATCCATTTCATTTTGAGGATCTCCAATTTTCCTAGAGTCATACTTTGCACTGCACACCCCACGTTCCTATTATTGATAGATATTTGTAGCTGTTTTTTTTTGTTTTTGTTTTTTTTTTTATCATTTTGAGCTGTGCCCTATCAGCAAATGAAGGTCCCCAAAAATGTTTCCCTCCATTTATGTCATTATTACCAACTCTCCTTTGGGTAACTCTTCCTCAATTGTATTTTCAATGCCTTCCGGCACTATATCTGACAGTGTTCTGCTACTATTACTAAGGCAGAAAAGTGGCAAATCATTCAGAAGAAAGGAGTTTTTCTGGTGGCATAGTGTATTACAACTTGGGCTGCTAGCTACAAGGCCAGCAGTTTGAATCCAAGAGCTACTCAAGAAGGAGAAAGATGAGAAAGATTTACAGACTCAGAAACCCTATTGTTGTTGTTAAGTGTCCTTGAGTTGATTCTGACTCATAGTGATTCTGTATAGTGTTTCTGAGAAGCAGCTGGTGAATTTGAGCTGCTGACTTTTGGGGTCACTAAAAGTCAGAACAGACTCTTCAGCACACTACCATCAACCACCAGCCATTCAGAAGTAGTCTGCCCCTGCTTCTCCCTACTCAGTCTTAGTCTGGAAGCTCAGCTGAAACCTGTTTACCATGGGTGCCCCGATGATATGTAAAATACCGGTAGCATAGCTTCCAGCATCACAGTTAGATACAAGTCACCTGAGTATGGCAAACTAACCAACAAGAATTGACTTTAGATAAATGTTTGGCCTATATTTCTCCTAAAATACTTTTAGCAGCACTCCACAAATAAAATATGTAGGATTCTCATTATTGTTTGGTCTAAAATATTTTCATTTACAATATGATTTCTTAATTGTGAAACAAAGTATTTTCTCTAGCTATATTTTTGCTATTCAGTTCCAGCTTAATTTCATTGAGGTAAAATTTCAATTCTTTTAAAAGGACTGACACCTAATTTATAATTCAGCATATAGTCCATTTTTGAAATGTCCCATGTGGGCTTGAAAATAACATGAATTTTGCATGTGTATGCAAGGTTCTATATATGTTCATGAGGTCAAGTTTTCTAATCTTGTCTCAAATTTACATCCTTACTGATTTTTTCCATTTTATTCCATAGATTACTAAGAGAAGCATGTTAATAGTCACTGCTGTTTTGGATCTGTTTATTTTTGCTTGCTGTTCAGTCAATTTTTTGCTAATATATTTTGAGGTTATGTTATTAGGGGCACTTAGATTTAAAATTAGTCTATCTTCCTTTTGAATTGAAACTTCAATCATTTGTAAAGTGACTTTATCTCTAGTAATGCTTTGGGCTTTAAAGTCTATTTGGTTTAAAATTAGTAGACATATACCAGTGTACTTGCAATAAGTATTTTGATTGTATATTGTTTTCCATTATTATTTACCTTTTACACATGAGAAATCTGAGGCACAGCGATTAAATAAGAAAGAAAGGTAACAAACGGTACAGTCACGAACTAAATCTAGTCTTGGTCCTAAGTCCATGTTCTTAACTATTACGCATTTCTTCTAAGGAAGTCAGCTTAGATTGAGCGAAACAAATGTGGTCCCTTACTAGAATTTCTACAAGTCACAGTCATTTTTTTTCCAATTATGATTTTTCAATAAATCAAGTTAATCTTTCATTTTCCTCTAATATTCTAATATAAATGAGACTTTAAAAATATCTTACATAAAATTGCCATGGTCAACCTCTTTCACTTATATATAAGAAAAATGAGTCTGCAATAGTTCCCTATCTGCCCTTGAATCAGAAAT
This sequence comes from Chrysochloris asiatica, assembly GCF_000296735.1. Lineage (NCBI taxonomy): Eukaryota > Metazoa > Chordata > Mammalia > Afrosoricida > Chrysochloridae > Chrysochloris > Chrysochloris asiatica. Next base: position 4,400,386 of record NW_006408616.1, read on the forward strand.
GAATACCAGAAACATTCATGTGACTTGTTGTTGTTGTTATGTGCCGTGGAGTTGGTTCTGACCCATAGCGACCCTGTACAGGGTTTCCGAGGCTGTAAATCTTTCTCCTGCGGAACAGCTGGTAGTTTCGAACTGCTGACCTTGCTGTTTGCAGCCCGATTCGTAACCACTACGCTACCAGAGCTCCTTACGGAGGCTCAATTCAGTCAAACTTTAAGAAAAATACCAGAAAAGGGTGGGTTCTAGACTATTTTATCTTTCCTTAAATGAACAATGGAGGCACTTATATAAACGTTTTTGTTTCTCAAAATTGAATATTAAATGATGCTTATTGATGTTACTAAGTGCAGTTGAATCAGTTCCAAATCATAAGGACCCTGCAGAGGGTTTTTGAGGAGCAGGTGGTTTGAACTGCCGACCGACCTTGTGGTTTGCGTCCAGTGCTGATCCTACAGTGCCACACCAGGAAAATTATGCTTAAAAGTTTAAAAAAAAACAAAAAACCACTATGAATAAAATTTTAAATTTTCATAATTCTATGATCCAGAACTATTATTATTTGGTATATTGATTTCTACACTTTCATACGAATTGTTTTCTGTTTATAATATATGCATTTAAGGAGCCTCAGTAGTGCAAAGGTTAAGTGCTTTGCTGCTAACCAAAACGTCAGTGGTTTGAATCTACCAGCAGCTCAATGGGAGGAAAGACCTGGCAATCAGCCTCCTTTGAAGATTACAGGCCTTTGGGGTAGTTCTACTCTATCATATGGCGTTTCTATGAGTCAAAATTCACTCAGGTGGCACCTAACAATATATGTGTGTGTATGTGCATGTATGTGTGTACCTACACAAATCTGTAGATATACTGTATTGCCAATGTGGATTCTGACTTGATTCATTTAACAATATTGAATCATGCATAATTTCATGTGTCTTTTTAATTAGTTTAAAATAGTCTATTGACTGCATACATAATACCTATAATATGAGGGTGAAATCAAAAATTATCTACACTCTAGCTGAATAATTTATTTTAATCAACTCTCAAAAAAGACAAATACATCATTTTTCAATATAATCTCCTTGTTTTTCAATACACTTTGTCCATCTGTCAACAAGCTTTTTTATTGTTTTAGGCTGAGCTCCGAGCCTTGTCTTCACTTCTTCATCAGAGGTGAATCTTTGTCCTAGAAGGGTTCCTTTCACAGAACCAATTAGGTAAAAGTCTGATGTAGCAAAGCAAGGACAATAGGGAGGATGCTAAAACACCTCAAAACAAAGTCTTTGCAGCGTGTCAGCAGTGTGGGCAGAGGTGTGGGGACTTGCATTGTCATGGAAGAACACAAGGCCCTTAGACAGCAGTCCTTTGTGTCTAATCCTAAATTTAGGATATTCCTCAGTGAGCATCTCACTGTAATGAGCACTGTTGATTGTTGAGGCTTTTTCCTGATAGTGTTCCAATACTAGCCATGAAGCATCTCAGAAAATTATGAGCATCAATTTTCCAACTTATGGTTGACTTTTGAATGTTTTCTTGATCAATGATTAAAGATGTTTCCATTCCATACTCTGCCATTTACTCTCACGTTCTTAATGAAGAATCCATGTCTTATCACAAGTAACGTGTTTTTGTGTGTTTTTTAAAAAAAGAAACGTCAACCTTCCTTTGAGTATCAGTCTAAATTTTGTTTGCAGATGTCTAAACGCTTCTGTTTATGTTACACCATGAGTTGTTTGGTCATCCTTCTCACATAAACTTTTCAAAACCCAAGTCTGTCATGGATTATTTCATATATAGGGCCATGACTGATTCACAAAGATTTGCCACACAATCCACTGTCACCAGTTTATTTAACAGTATCATTTCACTCACATGCACGCTCAATGTTGTCATTGGCTGTGGTTGTGAACAGGTGTTTTAATATAAACAAAGTTCAGGTAATGTTTTACTCACCTTCATATTCTGTTTTTATTAAGTTCTATGGAGTTGGTTCCAACTCCAAGGAACAGCTAGTGAGTTTGAACCTCTTACTTTGTGGCTAGCAGTCCAGTGATTATCCTACAGCACCACACTTGTTGTTGTTGTTAAGTGCCGTCGAGTCGGTTCCAACCCATAGCGACCCTGTACAGGGTTTCTGAGGGTGTAAATCTTTATGGGAGTAGAAAGCCCCATCTTTCTCCCGCAGAGCGGCTGGTAGTTTCGAACCGCTGACCTTAAGGTTCGCAGCCCGATTCGTAACCACTACGCTACCACAGCACCACACTAGGACTTATTAAATGAATATACTCAAATTTATTTCAGCAATGGTCTATTGTGAACAGTTTAGACAATTTCAAGTACTCATTAAAATATATGAAAGTGAACATCTTTTGCATAAATTTAGCTGAACAGTTTACTTGATCTCATGTTCTTCTCAATAAAAATGCATGAAATTAACAACTTTTCAATAAATTTTGTCTCCCTCTTTTATTACATCATTAAAGTCCAGGAAATGAAGATGGCAGACACTACTGGTTAAAATCTAATAACTTGTTCATTCTTCAACTGTACGAACACCCCAGTATTTACCTTCCAGAATAAAAATTACATTTCTTAGTCACTTTTGCAGGGAAGTATGATCATGTGACTATATCCTGGCTAATAAATAGAGGGGTGTATGCATTTTTCAGAAAATATCTTTAAAGAGAGAAAGCAAACTCTTCTCCTTTCAGTAGTTCCTTCCAACCTGCTGGAATATGAGTATGAAGAATAGCTGGAACACCCATTTTAAATATTACAAAATACTACATGAAAGTCATAGGTGCAGAGTAGCAGAGCAAAAGACGAGGAACCTGTGTGTCTGGTGACTATGGAAACAGACAACAAGTTCTTAACTGCTTATACAAATTTACATGAAATGAAAATAAAATTCTTTATTTTTATCTGTATTGTTTGCAATTGTAGTAAAGACCACATAAGATTCAACAATATTAATTTAGAGTGTACAATTCAGTAGCATTGAGCAAATTCACAATGTTCTGTAACCGTTACCACTATCTAATTTTAAAACTATTTCATCACCCTAAACAATAGTGAATTATTTAATAAGAGAGATCACCAGTCTCCAGTATTGAGTATATAAGTCGGTACCAGCTCATAGCAAGCTATGCACAGCAGAATGAAACACTGACCGATCCTAGCCAACCTCACTATAGTTGCCATGCTTGAGCCCACTGATGCTGCCATTTTGCCAATCCATCTCACTGTTGGGGTCTTCCTCTTTTTCTCTGACCCCCACCTATCAAACATGATATCCTTCTCCAGCGGCTGGTCCATCCTAACAATATGTGCGAAGTATGAGAGACAAAGTTTGGCCATCCTGAACTCAAAGGAGCACTCTGGCTGCACTTTTTCCAACACAGATCTGTTGGTTCTTTGGGCAGCCCAAGGCACTTTTAATATATAATAAGGAAGACCGTAGAAGAATTGATGCTTTTGAGTTATGGTGTTGGAGGAGAATGAAAACTATAGAGATTATATATTTGCAATACTTCATTTGTGATTTATTCTACTTTTTGTTAGAATCAAATTCTAGTACTCAATATGCCATTCTCCATATGTGTTTCATTTGCTTATAACTAAATGAAGCTATAAGGAGCTTTGGTAGCATAGTGGTTACAAATCGAGCTGCAAACTGCAAGGTCAGCACTTGGAAATTACCAGCTGCTCTGCGGGAGAAAGATGAGGCTTTCTACTCCTGTAAAGATTTATAGCCTCGGAAACCCTATACAGAGTCACTATGAGTCGGAACTAACTCCACAGCACACAACCACCAACCACCACCACATATTTATAAATGAGTCTTTGAAAGGCAATGTAGAACAAGCACTGGACTAGTAAAGTCAAGATCAGCATATCTAACTGGAAACCCATATTTTCCATATCAAATATGAAAAATCTATATGGTCACTATGAATTGGAACCAACTTGATAGCACATAACAACACCGAAACTTAAAAATTCTTAAATAATACTGGAGATTCAAACCCACCCACAGGTCCTTGGAAACCCTATACATGGTTGCAAGAGTTGGAACTGACTCAATGGCATTTAACAACAAGGATAATTAAAAAGTCAATCACTAAAAAATGTAATAACTACTACTGACCCAAAGAGTATTTACAAATGTACTTGCATTTTGACTTCTAGAGACATAAAATACAAGATTTTAAGAGGGGATTAGGAGTAAATAAAAGTTTTAGTTCATTCTGTATGACTACTCTTAATCTTTTTAGGTACCAACTATTAGGAGAATTCCTTTGCAGTCCTAAAGGGGGCAACCTCTTCTCCCCACATGATCCCTTACATCACCCACAAGATGCTCCAGAATTTTTTCAACTCTAGGTCCATGGTCAAACTTTTAGTTCATGTCCCTAAGAGCATAACTTCTTTAAAAAGACTAACAGGCATTTAATAAACATACACACAGGAATATACCCACTAAACTTTTCTGCCAAACTGAAAAACACCTGTTTGACCTCAGCAAAATTATATTTTTGTATGTGTTTATGGAAACATACCCTGAATAATGGAGTCTTGGTGTGGTGCTGTAGCACTGGACTGCATGGTCAGTTAGAATCACAAGGTTGGCAGTTCTAACTCAACAGTCGCTTCACAGAAAACTCAGGACTGTATGAGTCAGAACTGACTGCATAGCACTTAACAATAACCCTGAAATAATACCAAACCCAAACTGCTATCTAATCAATTCCAACTCCTAGTGACCGAATAGGACAGAGTAGAACTGCTCTATAGGGCTTCCAAGGCTGTCAATCTTTATGAAAGCTGACTGCACATCTTTTGCCCCATGGCTGGTGGGTTCAAACAGCAAAACTTGTCTATGACTATAGCACACTGACTGTGTCAGATCTCATCTAGTCTCCAAAATTAAGAGAGGCCGGGCCCGGTTAATACCTGGATGGGAGAATAACCAACTTTTTCGTTTGCCGTCAAGCACTTTAACCATTGTACCACCAGGTCTCCTCAAAATCCTAATAGCCTATGGAAGTTCTTCTAAAATGCATGCCCTACAGGTTATGAGTCAAAATATTTCTTTGCAGCACCAACAAAAAAAATAACAATTATTTTTCAAAACTTTTTTCAATGGAAGGGGGAAAAAAAGCATTTGTAACTTAAAGAAAAGAGTACCTCATTAAAAAAGGAAAAGAAAAGAAATGTCACTATTATCTGCCAGTTTAGAGACATTACCTTTATAATGAGTCTCAAAACTATAATTACAAAACCATTTCTTGTCTGAATAAAGCATTATACACTGTAGTTTTATATGCATAGACTCTGCATATTTTTACTTATAAATTTAAAATAATATAAGGTATATAAGCTTCCATTTTTGTGATTTAGCAAATGCAGTATTCAATTTTTCAAAGGCATGTGCTTTCTGAATATACCTTTTTCTTTACCAAGTTCAGTGCCCAAATCCTCTGTTCAGTTTTCAGAATCTTGTAAACAGATTCAAACAGGAACCATGACATCAGCAAGAGGGATGCTGGGAAAAAATCAAATTAGACAATTAGTATAGTGTTTCTTTTTAGTGAATACATCGACATGTTACTCTTAAAAACAGATAATGCTGACAATTTTCAAAATAATGTTATATTTTATGAAAAAAGGCACTATTTAATGGCACCAGAATTAATACATAAATATAATATCTTTAATGTTACTCATTTTGGTCTAGTTTTTCCACATACAATCCTGTAGCTAAATTAGTAGTCCTGGTGTGGCACTGCTAACCACTAGGTAAGTGGTTCCAACTCACCAGGTGCTCCTAGGAAACCCTATTCAGGGTCACTAGGAGTCAGAACTGACTCAACAGCACTAAACAACATTAACATATGTCATTTCTATACTAAGATTTATGAGATGTCCTCAAGTGTCCTCTTAAATTCTTCCTTGATTCCTTTCAAATATGTGACAGTAGTGATTAGTGGGGTCAAGACAATAACAGCCATTCAGATATAAATCCATTCAGATCCTCAAATATCTGTCTCTTGGATTGCACTGCCCATATTACTTCAGAAATACTGCTTCCTCTCATGAGTAAATAAAAATCTGGCTTTGTTTCCAATTTCCTCAGATTGGAGAAAACTATCTTCAAGCAATCTTCTGAAATTCTTAATAATCAGACTTACAAAAGAAAAAGCCCATATATAATGGCAGGGACACTGGATTTGGGTACGGTCTCTTCACTATCATTTCAAACCATGGAGAATTTAATAAAGCAACAGTGTTAATTCTTAACATGCCATTGCTTAGTCAGTGTTTCTTGTTTAAATGTTTTATTGTGTTTTAAGTCAAAGTTTACACAGCAAACCAGGTTCCATTGAAAAATGTCTCCACAACTTGTTCTATAACATTGAGTACGTTTTTCATAGTGTGTCAACTTTCTGGTCATTTCCATACTTTTTGTTCTGATTCTATTCATCGAGTTTTCCTGCCCCTCCTTGCCATCTAATTTTCCCTTTATGGCAAATGTTGACAGTTCCATTGCATATACTGAGTATTTATGAAAGCACAGCATTCTCGAGTGATATTACTTATTTTATAATACAACCTACTATTTGAATGAAATGTGACCTACGCAAGTGCCTTTAGTTCCAGATTCAAAGGTTATTTTAGGGTAATAGTCTTGAGGGTTCCTCTAGGCTTATTCAGTTTTGGTCACAGGGTTTATGGTATTAACAAACCATTTTAGTTCCTCGATATCCATATTTTGGGTGTCCATGGTGCTGGAATAATCCAGTCAGACCAGTGCTCTTAGATATGGACGGTTGAGTCTTGAAAAAACGGATTTCTAAGTCAATTTTGAGTTAAACCATGGTCTAAACAAACCAATAAACACCTTTTTGCCTTAGACATTATAGTCTTTGGGAAAATCAACTATGTATAATCAGTTCTGAAAAACAAAAACAAAAAAAACCCACCAAAGATAAGAAAAGCTTTTTTCAAATAAATCAGTAATTATTTTATGGTTTCTCAAGACAATGCTATATGAAATCTTTCCTGACCACAAATGATTCTATTAGCTTTGTTCCAGTATTTCTTCTTTCCATGGCAATGTCGATGAGAAAACATATAAAAACCATCGGATGCTTTCATTTTCAGAACATTCTCATTCCCTAATTGAAATGTTACTAATATTTGCAAATTATATATTAAATAAACCTCAATCCTTTTCTATTACTGGCTTAATAAGATTTTTGCTTTAACAAAAAGTAAGTAATATTATTGTCATATTCTGTCTCTCCAAAGCATGAATGGTAGAGATATTTTGTTTTATTTCAATATCAGAACTTTTGTTGATAAGCATTACAAATCCCATATTGAAAAACAATAGAGTATACATTATTTCATTAGTCCATCAACCTCATTCCATTGGAGAGTATCTGAAAATTAGAAAACTACTTTAAAAATTTTTGAACACTGCAAAAAATATCATTTATTTTCATTAAAAATTCACCTACAAGATGCCACAGGATTTGGCAAAAATCTACCAAAACTCTAATATTTTTTTTTCCAGTTAAATGAAATGCCACATCTATAGCAAATATGACAACTATGGCAGAATTTATTAAAAAATGAAAAGGAGACATTTTGTCATATTATATATTTGGGCAATACAGAAATTCACAGGTAGTATTTTACTCACTAGAAGGAACCCACATTTTTTATATTTTGATGCAGAACATGAAAAACTAAGAAAATACAAAATTTTAAAAGTTTGTTGATATCATAATCTTGATGTCAGGTAAAATTTTGAGATCAACAGATTTCAGTGTACACATTTTTCTCCAACCATGACAGCTGTGTGTCAGAAAATTAGGCACCCTCATAAGGTTGGTATGGGTGGGTACCGACACGATGGCACCTAACAACAACAACGAATGACATAGTGAGTTAAGTGTTGGACTGTTAACAGGAAAGTCTGCGGGTCAAATCCACCAGCTTCTCTTTGGGAGAAAGAGGAGGTTTTAGGCTTCTATAAAGAATTGGAAACCCTATGGAGCAGTTCTATACTACAGGGTTGTTATGAGCTGAAATTGACTCCAGGGCAGTGGAATGTCAAAGGACTGTCAAAGTCATTGGAATTTTTTTTTAATTTGCACATATATTATGATTAGGTTTTGCTTGTTTGTTTAGATAGAAAAACAAGAATATAGTTGTCAGAGTACCTACCAGAAACATCCCTTTTCAGTGGAAGTTCACTAAAATAATGTATTTGCCAACTTAACTTATACATAAAAGTGAAATGATATTTCAGTCATCCTCTTATCAGAAAAGTGCTTGTACAAACCAATAATTTTCTATGTAGTTCCAGAACAGAAGAGCCCTACTTTTAATACTGCCACAATGCCCATTATACTTGCAATCATTTAAAACTTGCCTAAAAGAAGTCAAATTGGCTTTACAAAATGATGGACTGTCCTTTATTTTGTTGTTGTTAAGTACCATAGAGTTGGTTCCAACTCACAGTGATTCTGCATAGGGTTTCCGAGGCGGTAAATATTTATGGGAGCAGAAATCCTCATGTTTCACCCAAGGAGTGACTAGTAGGCTAGAACCACTCATTTTATGGTTTGCATTCCAGTGCTTATCCTCTAGAGCCACTGAGTTCCTGTTCTTTTATTACAGTTGAGAAAATAGATTTTCTCATCCTAAAGATATCATTTTGATTCCTTCAAAATTTATAATCTCCCTAAACAAGTTGCTAAGACTCTCTAAATATATATGGTCTGGGTATTTTTTTCATGTGAAAACCATGGTAGAATATACTCACAAATGAAGAGATACTTTGTTATATCATATATTTCTAACTACATAATATAGTTGATCACTTATTCATAAACTTAAAAACTACTCTATTAAAACATTAATTTGGCAACTGTTATCAACCCAAGTAAACAGTTCTACCACATTTAGAAACATGATAATAACTGAGCTGAAGTCCATTTTGTTGGCACTGTTAACTGGAAAAAAAAAAAAAAAAAGGTAAGTGTTCTGTCTGTTTACACCAGAATCCTTTATTCAGGTCCTAAAAGATATATAACTAGGGCAAGCAGTTGGGGAAGATAGGGTTAATCATTTCAGCTCTTCCTTCTGGAATTCCGACCTACCCATTAAATCATTGTTTTTTCCCCACTAGGGGCTGTGAATCTAATGGACCTAAAATCAATACCTCCTAAATGACATAAAAATATATTCATTTTATGGACTAATGTACCCAAGTGCCTGAATCCTATTTACACCCTCTACTTTTAAAAGGAACAACAGTTCCATTTCTGCCAGTAAAAGGTCACTCAGTCACTCTGGTGACATTCTGCACAATACACTGTCATACCAAAGTACAGCAGAAGAGGAGACCGAGACTAGTAACTGCAAAACCTCTAACACCGAAACGACAGACAATGAGATGAGCTTGGGTTAAGAAGCAAAGCATGAGAGGAACTTGCAGGTAGCTTCCAAAATGTTAGTCATGTTCCAGGTGGGTTTACTGGTCTCTAATTTATTATCTTATTTCATAATTTACACATATTACATTTAAATTTGAGTGTACCAAATGTAATTCTATAATATTTAAAAACAAATACATTTCTATTGAATCACGAGTTCTGTAATAATTAAAATATCAGATTAAGAATAATCCTAAGAAGCAAAAAAAATGTTCACAACCCACTAACGAGTTATTAGGTAAATAAATGTAGTGTGGGATCATGCCACATTAAATGATGGGGAAAGGTAATGTCTGAGGAAACTGGGGTGTTTCATTGATCAGATACAGCAGTAATAGAAGAAACAAAGGTTCAGTGAAGAACCGTATGAAGAAAGTACTTTGAAACAAGGCTTTCTATCTACAGCATGTTCTTCAATCCAAATGACCCACATCTTACTTCAAAAGCCATGGTTACCACTTAGAAAGTTAGAAGCTTAGGGGCTTTTTGCTTTGTTTCTTCTTATCCTCAGTTTATAATAGATTGGTAACTTTTTGTATTTTGAGAATAGTTTCTTTTACCTTTAATATTTTTGAGGCATCAAATACAGATAAACTGTATAATATGCAATGCTACCCCCCTCAATATAAAAAAAAAAAAAAATGTGCCACCACCCCACATATACACAAAGTGAACTTTAAAAACTAAACGAAGATATGTTTTGTCTTGAAAAAATACCACAAATCAAAATAGGCAATAATGAGTAGGAGAAGCAACTTTAAAACACAGCTTTTTGAGAGAATTCTAGCAACAGGTCAGCAAGAAATTTCCTGTTCTGTTTTACTGGTTTAAAATTCATATAGTTATAAAATCGGAAAAAGAAAAAAACCACAAAACTGTTGTCCTTTATTCCATTTGCCAACGAGAGTCATTTATCCCCTATTAGATAAAGGATAATAGACTCTACCGAAAGGGTCATTGGCCTTCCATTTAATGATATTGCCAGCCCCAATCTGCATTTTCCCGGCAATGTCCCTCAACACAGAATAAATGGCTGATCTCTTCACAATAACAGCTGATTTCTATTTATTAAGCTAAAAAGGTCACCATTTTCTACGGCTGGGCCGCCCTGCACTATTGATAATTTTATGCATAAACAAATGGCAAATTTGTGCCACATAAATATGCATTAGCAATTACTTTTTCCTCGGGCAACGCTCACCGCATGCAAATGTGTACCTCGCAGGGCCTGGTAGCTTTTGTTTTAGCTCTTGAACAGTGAAACAAAAGAGCACAATAAACAATTTTAAAATTGCCAATCAATAAGCAATGCAAATGAAAAGGTAAATGGCAAGAAACTTGCTCAGAAACAACGAAACAAAAGTGAAGTTGGGGGATGGTTGAAGGATTTTCTTTTTTACATTATTTTAGTTTTTTCTCTTTTCATCATGCAAAGGCTAAAATACTCTTGACACAGAGCAGCTAACTAGACTGGTGTTACAACAGATGCCAGATGGGGAAAGTAGTAAATGTACACAGGTTTAGTAAACACACACACACACACACACCAAAAAGGGGTAAGGGAAAAACTGTGCTCCTAAGTGGTTTCAAAGGCATCACCTATTCAGATTCATGATTTTCAATTTCAGAGAATCCAACAATTATAAATGAGAAGAGGCTACAGAGATATATAGTCAAATCTCAATTCTAGTGCACTTTTCTATGTTGTTGTTTTCTAATACTATCTTACTCAGAGAAAGAAAATATACATTATCAACAAATATGATTTTCTTTCAGAACATGAGGAAAGGGGATAAATGACAAATATGTAAGCAAGAAGTAAAGTATCTCACTAAATATCTACATGTCAGAATTTTAGATTTAAAACCCTGATTTCAGAACAATTCAGAAATAATATCAAGACATGATGAAACAGAAATAAGGGGTTAGAAATGAGAGCGTAGCAGAGATAAATCTAGAAAACAAGCATTACCTGATCTGAGCACTCACCAGCTGCTACTCAGAAACCCTATAGAAGGTCACTATGAGTTGAAACTGACCTGACACCACTTAAGAAAAACAATTTGAACATGAAAATAAATGATAACTCAAAAAATGCTCAGTGTTTTATCTAAAATTGAACTTGAATAGTCGTAGATCATCTTTTAGTGTTGACTTTGTATCAGCACCATTCTAAGTACTTTATGCTTAAATCCATGACATTTCATCTCCACAATAAAAACCAGATCAAAGCAAAACCAAAAAATCTATTTGTTTGATGAAGTATTCCTGCTGCCCCATTTCATAGCACAAAGGTTCAGGGAGTTAGTTATACAGAGATGAGTTTGGGGCTTCTTCTAAATTATTCAATACTTGTGACATCTACTCTGTCAAATGCATATGGGAATGGTGCCAACAGCTTGATGTGTTACATGGATATTGCAAGGTCTAAAAGGAAAAATGCGGGGTTCAAAAACAGAGCCGGTGAAATAACCACACTGTTTGTACTCAACCCACTTATACTGCAACATATACAGGTATAATAGAGGGTGCCTTTGAGAGTATCAGAAAATCATAGAGGACAGCATGAAGTTCTAGGAATTTCTGCTTATTGCAGGCTATCTGCTGCCTCATTTGCTCTGGGTGAGAGCAGGCTGGCATCCACCTCTCTTCCTTAGAACCTTTCTTTGCCCACCTCCTGTTCTGCACAGTACTCAACGCTGGCTGGTTCCCAGGCTTCCTGTTAGTAGACTTCTAGTTCGTTGAGTTGGACTATTTACAGGGAGGAAAGTAGAGAGTGACAGAGGGTGTGCAAAATGTCTATTTCTGTCTCTTTTTCATTTTATATATATATTTAAAACTATATTATTACAGACAATTACTAATATATTCAAAATAGAGAGACTATAAAAATAAACCCCACCGCTCCTGCTATTTTCATTTCTTGCCCCGCTTTCTTTGCTTTGTCAGGTATTCATGGAGTAGCTCCTTTGCTACTTAGTCCCACCTCTTGCCAAGGGTCCAGCTTCCACCCAGTGGCCCTGGTAATCCTTCTTCCTCCCTGTGTCTCCCCAGGCACAGGATGCTAGTAACTTCTTACTGCTCCTGACCTGGACGGTAGGTCTTTCATGATCTATATAGCAGTTTTCACACTTTAACCAATCCAGTTGTCTTCCGCTGGCCTCCAAATCATGGTGATCCTATATGACTCAGAGTAGAACTGTGCTCTATAGCATTTTCAATGGCTGGTTTTTAAACACAGATTGCCAAGTCTTTCTTCAAAGACACATCTGGATGGGGCTGAATCTCCAGCTTTTTAATTAGCAGCTAAGTGTATTAATCATTTATACTACCCAGGAACACTGTTTTTTAAAAGACCCAGTAACTTCTGTCTTCTTGCTTAGAGCTGACCACATTGAGAGTTTCTTTCACTTTACCTTTTATCACCTACTGGCAAACCATCATTTATCTCTTGAAGTAGGTCAACATCACCTAAAGTGTGACATCCTTTGTCAGCAAAACGTTCAGCATGCTAGATATATTTGCCATACCTCAAGCATGATTCCCTATATATATATAAGGGGCCTTTAAAAGTCCGTGGAAAAATGGAATGAGAAGACAATGAATTTTTTCTGCAAACTTTTTGAAGTCCCCTCATATAATATCCATATCTTCATGTGCAAGGTAACTTATTCCTATTGGATACCTACAGGAGTGCAATGGATTTATACGATAAGCACTGGACTGTGAATCACAAGGGCTGCAGTTTGAGGGTGCCTGTAATCCCATGGGAGAATGATGAGGTTTTTGACTCCTGTAAGGATTTAAAGCCTCGGTAACCAAATACAGGGTCACTGTGAGTCAGGATTGACTAGGAGTCACCTAGCAACATCAAAACCCATGTAGGTTTGTTGTTAAGTGCTGTGAAAGTCGGTTCCAACTCATAGTAACGCTATATGAGGCTTCCAAGGAACAACTGGTGGGTTGAAACTACTAACCTTGTAACTAGCAGTCCAGTATTTATCCTGTAGCATCATACCAGGATTATTGTTTTTCATTGGCTTATATATGGGCTAATGAAGCCACAGAGACCTATCATCTTCTGGTGCCGAATATCATGAAAATGTATGCAAGTCTATTTTAAGGAGATAGCTCAATCTGGCATCTAAAATACATTTTTCTGAAGGAAGATGGCAGATCCGAGTTAACCAAGTCTCTTGAACTTGGACAAGATATGTTTAATATGTATGCATTTATTTATTCATAACAAAACATGACCTTCTGATGTTAGGAGTAAACACATACACACTATGAAAAATGACTGATGTTATATGGCTCTTACAAAATTACATTTTGAAAAATTATGTGGCTATGAATCAAACATATAGATTACATTCCCCTTGAAACAGACATGTGCTTATTAATTAATGGGAAAGGATAAAAATAATATTTATGGTCTTACCTTACCCAAAACACTTGAATAATTATGCAGTAATCATGCAACTAGATGAAGACACACTTATCAAATTTGAAGTCGAATCTGTGAGGAACTTTTAACATATAAAAATGTCTTAATGTTGAAATGATGGACTTAAATCTACAATTGGAAGCCTTAACCTCATTTAATGTAAAGTCATTTTAAAAAAGGTCAAATGAAGAAGATCTGCTTTAAGAAAATTCACGATAGCTGCAATTTTTATCAACAACAATCACAAAACAAGCAAAGAATGAGATGTGGCAGTAGCAAAAACAAAACAAAACAGAGAATTAAGTTAATCATGGAAGACTAAATAAATCAAAGGTAGTTAAAGCCAATGACCAATGGTAAGACAATATTTTAAATACTGGTTCCTGGATGGCTTCCCATGCTGTAGGTAGGGAATGTGATAAGTAATCAACACTAAGGAAAACTCTGTCAGGAACTTACAGGGTCTGACGACTGTGCTGAACCAGGCATTATTAAGGGGAACTGATAATTCATCCTTAAAAAGAAATGAACTTAGAGAGTAGAGGAAGAGTCAGTCATTATGTCCAGTCACATACTTGAAGGGTTGCTATTTGGAACAGAAAGTTACAAGTACACACTAGATATACTGTCTCATGCTTTATTGTGATAAACCAATTTGGGGTTTCTTTTCTTTTTCTTTTTTTGGGTGATACAGGATGGAAAAGTAGATTTCAGTACATTATATGAAATAACTTTTTTTAAAGCAGTTGTTTAGCACTAGAACTGGCTGATTAAATCGGTGCCAAATGATTAAATGTTTATGCAAAGGTTCTAGATTTGAACGGTAGGGTCATTTTCTGACTTTGCAACTTATGAGCCAGGTGATTTTGCACAGTCACTAAACCTACCTATGTTTAAGTTTATTCATCTATAATATGGTGAAATATATAAGTAAGTAAGCATGTATGTATGGATAGATAGATAGATATGTACTGACTTGACAGCACTTAACAACAGCACATACATGTATGTATAAACATATACATGTGTGTACAGATAAACATATACATGTGTGTACAGATAAACATATACATGTATGTACAGATAAACATATACATGTATGTATAGATAAGCATATACATGTATGTCTATACTGTTGTTAAGTGCTATCAAGTGAGTACCAACTCATAGCGACCTTGTATAGGGTTTCCAAGGAGTGGCTGGTAAGTTTGAACTGCAAATCTTATTCTCCAGTGCCACACCAAGACTCTATAAATTGTCGTTGTTAAGTGCTGTTGACTCAGTGCTGACACATAGCAACCCAGTACAGAAATATTTAGGAGCAGCTGGTGGGTTGGAACCTCCGACCTTACTGTTCAAACCAACCTTGTGGTCCAGTGCATTATCCTGTGGTCCCACATTAGTAAGGAATCCTGGTGTGGTGCTGCAGAATAATGCACTGGATCTCAAGATCAACAGTTTTAT
>NW_006408616.1:4415938-4436240 GCF_000296735.1 Chrysochloris asiatica
TAGATAGATAGATAGATAGATAGATATAGATATACATATATACATATATATAGTTGCTGTTGATAAATATCGTTGAGGCGGTTCCAATTCTTAACAATTCTTTATAGGGTTTCCGAGGAGTGGATGTTGAGTTTGAACCACCAATTTAATGGTTCAAACTAATCCTGTGCTCCAGTGCTTTAACCCACAGCATATAAGAGTCCTGGTGTGGTGCTACAGAATGAGTTGGACCTCAAAGTTAGTTTGAGTGCAAGGTCAGTAGTTCAAACTAACCAGTCACTCTTTGGAAACACTATACAGGGTTGCTATGGGTGGGAACAAAACTGATGTCACTTAACAACAACAACCCCCATATATATACATATATATTGTCATTGAGCCTTAGGTGGCTAAATCCTTGCCAGGTGCTTAGTTGCTTAGTGTAATAACTGGCAAGTAGTCAGAACTCAGTAGGGAAAGCATCCTGAGGATAGGTAAAAGATCAAGCAGAGGTAGAAGACCACCTGCCAGAGCTCTGCAGAAAGGATGTGTGAGCTAAATAGATCATCTAGCATCTAAGATCCATTCTAACTGGAAGCCAAATGATTCTATTTTTCAAACTTCAGGTAAATATTTTATACCATTTCAGACAAAATCAGAAGACTAGTGATAAACACTTAAGAGAAGGAAAAGTCCATTACACAAGCTACATTATTAAGAATCCTAGAGCATCTGAGAAAGAAAAGCTATTCATTTGGACAAAATATAAAGTTAAATAAAATCCATAAAGTACATTTAAACATAGACTATCATAAATAAGGCAAATGTGGGATTATTTCACATAGAAATATCCATTTTTAATAAAATTCCAATTTAAACTTTATTCTCTCCTTCTAGAAATCTCTAGTTACTCAATTTTTGGAGTCCTGGCTGGTACTGTAGGACAAGCACTGACCTGCTAACCACAAGGTCGGAAGTTCAAACCTACCAGCCACTCCTTGGGAATGCTATACAGGGTCACTGTGAGTTCTAGAATCAACTCGCTGGCACTTAACAATGACAACAACAACAACACACAATTTATAAAGACGTATGGAATACTGAGGAAACACAAACAAAATACTTATGCTTTTGAACACCAAGTGCTGCTTCCTTGTTGCTATTAGACAAGATTTTCCACTATTCCTTCAACCATGCCTTCTGTCATACCTATTCAGCACATGATAACCAAAAAGAGAAGTGAACTAAACGGGGTTAAAGGGTACCTTCAAAAGGAGTGATTTTCAAAATCTTTTTTTGATGCCCTGGGGTTCTTCTAGTTATTTCAAAGAAGGTTTTCAAAATT
The DNA here is from genome assembly GCF_000296735.1 of Chrysochloris asiatica. Lineage (NCBI taxonomy): Eukaryota > Metazoa > Chordata > Mammalia > Afrosoricida > Chrysochloridae > Chrysochloris > Chrysochloris asiatica. Next base: position 4,417,263 of record NW_006408616.1, read on the forward strand.
TCAAGAAAATCATGTTATTTTTTCTCATCCTAACAATTATTGAGCTCTTTAGACTTTTCAAGTTGCTTTCACCTAAGCAACCCGATTTGATTCCCGTATCAATTCTCTAAGGTAGGTATGAGAGATAAAAAGCACAAGATATTATGACTAAGTCACAAAACTACAAAACAACAGGAAAAAAGTAAGGCCCACCCAAGTCCTCTCTCACATCTGCCATGTTCTGTAACACATCACATGCAGCACTTGAAGAGAAGCAAGCATTCATTGACTTCTGGAGCAATGAAAGTTGTTCAGGATGATGTTCTTTATTTGCCTTCGCACCCATCTATAGAGTATTGCCCTCATTTTAAAAACAGGCATTAGCACAGTTGTTCTCAACTGGTGGTGATTTTGCCCTCTGGGGACAATTTGACAAGGTCAGCAGACATTTTTGATTGCCACATCTGGGGCATGCTATTGGCATCTAGGGGATTGAGACCAGGATGCTTTTAAGCATCCTCTAGGGTTTTACCTGGGATCTGGACATTGAACAATAACTAGCTGGTTTTTAGGTTTTTGTTTTTTTTGTTTTTTTTGTTTTTTGTTTTTGCTTCTTTTTTGTATTTCACTGCTACATGTAATTCTTTGCTTATATTGTGATTGCTCTTAATAAAAATCACAAAGTCCTATAAATTATTCTCCAAGCAGTACACAGGAAAACCACGCACAACAAAGAATTATCCAGTCAAAAATGTCAATAGTACTGCGGTTGAGAAACCCTGAATAAGCAATAATTTCATTGAAGCCATCTGTTTTTGTCACTTATTTTTGTTACATAATTACAATAATGCTTCAAGGGTATAACATTTCCTGGGTACTAATGACTGGTTTGACATAAGGCTATCAGCTCCTGGAGTAGTCATTTATTGCACAAAATGCCCTATGCCTTAATCTTTGCTGTTTGACAATACATTGAACAGTGGTTCCAGTGACAGAGGTCACCATTATTGAGATCAAAGGATCATAAAATAATCTACCACAGTATTTATAACTCACTGCTTATAAGAATGCCAAGCAAAAGGCAATGCAAACAGAAAAAGCCAGACTCATACGTTTCATTAATCTGAAATGGAAATTTATTTGTGAATACAGGAGTCATTTTTGAGTTTCCAGTATACTTGTGTAGTTGTTGTTATGTGCCGTGGAGTCAGTTCCGACTCATAGCGGTTTCCAAGGTTGTAAATCTTTACAGGAGAAGAAAACCTCATCTTTCTCCCATGGAACAGCTGGTAGTTTCGAACTGCTACCCTTGCGGTTCACAGCCCCATTCGTAACCACTACGCTACCAGAGCTAGTGTACAACAAAAACCTAACAACAGTGCAGATCCAATTATAAAAGCGAATGTGCCTGTTACTCTTTCTAGGTAATACAGTATTTCACACGTTATGACAATTAATAATAGTCTTTTTTCAGAGTAAGCCACTACTCATTCCTCTCATCACACTTGAATTCTTCACGTAAACTAGGATTTTCAACTCTGTTTCCCACAGACAGGGCTTAGAAAACCATCTCTGAACTTAGATGCAGTCTTAACAAGAACCAAATAAAACCCCTGATTCTGAGGATAACAAGGTTCTTCCATCATAGACCAGGGGATTCAGACTCATAGCAACCCTACAGGATAGACAAAAACTGCCCTATAGGGTTTCATAGGCTATAGTCTTTATGGGGATAGGCTGCCAGGTTTTTTCTATCATAGAGTCGCCGGTGAGTTCTGAACCACTGACCCTTCAGTTATCTGGTGGATGCTTAACCATTATATCACCAAGGCCCCTTGCTTAGCTTTATCTATTGCTGTCCTCAAATATGCTAGAATCTGAGAAATGACATAAGAATTTAGAGACTTTAAATTAGCGTACATAGTACATTTCCAGGCCTGATTAAAGCTACAAACTGCAATTTCATATGGTGGGAGACCATTGTTCATGGATCTCCTGTGCTTCTGCAGATCTTCTAAGAAGAAGTACCGATTGCCTTTCTTCAGACTACATTTTAAGGATGTTTGTATAGTGAACATACTATCTCCTTCCAGGAAGAGGACAGTTTTGTACACTGCCTAATATAATAAAGATAATGTCTTTCTCATTAGCAAAAGTGAGATATGCTTGCTACCCATTATAAAAGACTCAAGCTTTCTAAGCAACTAGCTTTCTCCCCCTGAGGAAGAATTTAGGCAAGAGAGAGTCTGAAATATAGGCAACATGAAGGTCTCTTTGCATTGCCCTGTGGGAAGAAGGACTCAGGGAGTTGGTAAAAATGCTAATACTATGACTGCTGCTAATGCAGTGACTAATAAACTGTGTTTTGTCTATGATCCAGGATTCTAGAGTCATCTGTCAGCATCCCTGGCAGGATGATGTATTAGCTTTCAAATAGAGTAAAAGCTTGGCCTCTTCAAAGTTCTCAACAATGCATACTCACAACATTTAGTAAACTGCTTTCAACAGATGGTCATTTCTATCTATGATATCCATACTCATCAGAAAGCTGAAAGCACCTATTCTATATTTCTTAGATAGTAGGAGGTGTGGACTTAAGGTCTCAAAAGTATCTTAAAAGTTATAAAATATAATGAAACATTTATTTCAACAAAAAGTATTTGATAATACAGGTAGTTATAGTTGTGAACATAAATTGTGTACTTTCTATATGCCAGACACTTTGTTAAGAACTTAAAAGTATACTAAAATTTATTCTCACATAAGCACTTATGAGATAACCATTACTATTCTCATTCCACAGGTTAGGAAACAAACTAAAAAAACTAAGCCCATTGTTGATGAGTCAATTCTAACCCTTAGTGGCTCTATAGGATAGAACAGAACAACCTAAGGAGCTCTAGTGGCATGTTGTTGTTGTTGTCAGGTGCCATCGAGTCAGAACCGACTCACAGCGACCCCATGCACAGCAGAATGAAACAATGTTTGATCCTGGGCCAACTTCACTACCGCTGCCACACTTGACGCCATCAATGATGCCACCTGGCCGATCCACCTCGTTGGGGGTCTTCGTCTTTTTCTCTGACCCTCCATCTTACCCAGCATGACATCCTTCTCCAGCGACTGTTCCCGCCTGACAATATGTCCAGAGTATGAGAGATGAAGTTTAGCCATCTTGGCCTCCAAGGGGCACTCTGGCTGCATTTCTTCCAAAACAGATCAACTGGTTCTTTTGGCAGACCATGGCACTTTCAGTATTCTCCTCCAACACCACAACTCAAAGGCATCAATTCTTCTACAATCTTCCTTATTCACTGTCCAGCTTTTGCATCCATATGAGGTGATTGAAAATACCATGGCTTGAGTCAGGCGCACCTTAGTCCTCAAGCTGACATCTTTGCTCTTCAATACTTTAAAAAGTTCCTGTGCAGCAGATTTGTCTAATGCAATACATCATCTGATCTCTTGACTGCTGCTTCCGCAAATGTTGATAGTTGATCCAAGAAGAATGAAGTCTTTGATAATTTCAATGTTTTCTCCATTGATAGAATGTTGTTTATTGGTCCAGTGGTGAGGATTTTTGTTTTCTTGACATTGAGATGCAATCCATACCGAAGGCTGTGCTCTTTGATCTTCATAAGTAAATGTTTCAAGTCCTCTTCACTGTCAGCAAGCAACGTTGTACCTCTGCATATCGCAGGTTGTTAATGAGTCTTCCTCCAATCCTGATGCCACGTTCTTCTTCATAGAACCCAGCTTCTCGAATTATTTGCTCAGCATACAGGTTGAATAAGTATGGTGAAAGAACACAACCTTGTCTCACACCTTTCCCAATTTTAAAACATTTGGTGTTCCCATACTCTGTTAGAACAACTGCTTCTTGGTCCAGGTACAGATTTCTCAGAAGTACAATTAAGTGTTCTGGAATACTCATACTTCTCAATATTGTCCATAGCTTGTCATGATCCACACAATCGAAAGCCTTTGTGTAATCAATAAAGCATAGGTAAACATCTTTCTGATATTCTCTGCTTTTAGCCAAGATCCATCGGACATCGGCAATGATATCTCTTGTTCCACGGCCTCTTCTGAATCCAGCTTGAACCTCTGGAAGTTCTCTGTCAATGTATGATTGTAGCCGTTTCTGTAATACCTTTAGCAAAACTTTACTCGCTTGAGATATCAAAGAGATGGTCTGATGATTTCCACATTCTGTTGAGTCACCTCTCTTTGGAATGGACACAAATATGGATCTCTTCCAATCAGTCGGCCAGATAGATGTCTTCCAAATTTCTTGGCAGAGATAAGTGAGTGCCTCTTGTGCCACCTCACTTTCTTGAAAGATTTCAATTTTTATTCCATCAATTCCTGGTGCCTTGTTCTTTGCAAATTCCTTCAATGCACTTTGGACTTCCTCCCTGAGTATCTTTGGCTCTTGTTCATATGGTACCTCTTGAAATGGTTGAACATTAACCATTTCCTTTTGGTACAATGACTCTATCTTTTCTTGATGCATTCTGCATCATTCAATAATTATCCCAGAGAATCTTTCAATAACGAAAGTCGAGGCTTCCATTTTTTTCTTCAGTTCCCCCAGCTTGAGAAATGCTGACCGTGTTCTTCCTTTTTGGTTTTCTAATTCCAAATCTTTCCATATTTTATTATAGTAGCATAGTGGTTACTAATTGGGCTGTGAACCACAAGGTCAGCAGCAGTTTGAAACTACCAGCTGCTCTGCGAGAGAAAGATGAGGCTTTCTGCTCCCATAAAGATTTACTGCTTCAGAAACCCTTTTCAGGGTCACTATGCGTTGGAGCCGACTCGACAGCACTTAACTACAACAACAGGGTTTAGTACAAGGCTGTGCATTTTTACAGAAGCAAACTGTCACATATTTTTCCCATGGAGCAACTGGTGGATTTGAACTGAACAGCACCAGAATATTGTTTGGTATAATTCTGGAAGATGAGTTCCTCAGATTGAACAGTACTTAAAATGTGCTTATCCTTCAGCATCGCAAAGTCAGACAGCTGCTCCTAAAACAGATTTGCAGTTTGATGCTTGATCACTATTCTCCACCTTGCTGTCCTTATGCCTTACCTTGTATGATGCTTATCATCACCTGTATAATGCTTAGTGTTTATACTTTTATTGTTAACTGCTGTCGAGTCGGGTCTGACTCACTGTGACCCTGCATAGGTTTTCTAAGATGTGGCTGGTAAGTTTCAACCACTGACCTTGTCGTTCAAACCAACCTTGCAGTACTGCACACAAATCCGCAATGTCACACCAGGATTATTATAATTCCCCTTGATTAGTTTTGTTTTGTTTTTTTTTAATAAGAAAACTTTGAGCACTCAAGGAAACAAAATATGAATAGTGTCATAATATTACCTTTTTGCTAAGATGGTGACTGCACACCACAAAGTACTCCAAGGGTTAATAAATCACTTGGAAATTTAAATGTCATTTTCTGTTAGGTTTTTATTGAAGTATCTATGATTATAGACAAAGTTCCAAGAAGGTCAACATCGATGTTCCAAAGGCATGAGCAGGTAAGCTAAAGAGAGATCAAATAAATTGTTTAAATGTTACTGCATAGGTAGTTCTCACGAATGTCTCTGCAACCAGTGTAACTTCCATTAACATAGTTAGAAACTCTCTGATATGAAGAAAATTACTATAACTTCAGATATTACTCTAAGGAGCTTTTGCGGTAGACTAGAAATGAAGAGATGTAGATAAATCTGCTAATGTTCATCTTATTCACATTAAGTGTGCATACAGGAACACAAAACAAAATCAAGAAATTCAAGGAAATCATGCCTGAGAAAGCAATTTAGTCTAGTTGTAATGTTTCCTAAGTTATGAATATAGTACGCTCATATAAATTCTAAAAACAGTTCAGTATAGTTTGGTACACAAAACTCAGAATTGGGAATTGGCGAACCAGGAGTATGTTTACTATAATATGAAAAAAAAAAATCACAATATTCCAGGTTTGTTAGATCCTGGGTTTGGTTTTGTTTTTTTAGGATGGTAACACATCAACATTGAAAACACGTATTTAGTGTAACATTTATGAAAGGCACTACGTTAGTTGCTGGGGGTGGTGTGGAGAGATGAATCCATTGTGGTCCAATTGTTCATGGTTTAGTGGAGGTGGAGGTAGCAGCAACAAACATCTGTGGAGTGCCTTCTTTGAACATGGCACCGTGATGGGCTGGCAACCAAAGAAATCCAAGAAAAATGTACAAGTAATGATGGAAATTATGAGAAGAAAAGTGCTAACAGCTTCTTGCACTTTAAACACAGTTGTTTCTGCTTTTTACCTGAACCAAAGTTGAGTACATGAGGCGGGGTACTCCAAATCACTGGAGTCCTGGTGTGGCGCTGTGGGTTACTGCACCAGACTGCAAAGCCATTTGAACTGCAAGGTTGACAGTTCAAGCTCACCAGCTGTTCCTCGGAAACCCTATACAGGGCCGCTGTGGGTCAGAAGTGACTCAATGGCACTTAGCAACAACCCCAAATCACTGACAATCCCAAGATTATTAATATTATTTAATGTTACCAAATTGAGAGATGTTTTACAGGTAAATAAAACTACACTATTGCACAACAAAGTTTGACTAACAGAGACACTAAAAATGGAAGTTTGATTAATTGAAAAGTCATCCCAAGTTGCAGACATCAAATTATAACTGGGAATTTTTTTCTTAAACACTTAGTATCACACTTGGGATACTCTATTGACTCAAACAAGTCCCTAGTCATACTGCAAATGTTTTTAATACTTAAAGAGTATCTGAAGATATGGTTTATTCATCACAGTGTTAAACCAATGTAAGGATCATTAGGTAAGTAGCATTTATCCAGCTGCTGCAAAATGTGTCCTCATTAGGGGAAGATGCAAGTTTTGTAGGGTCTGAAACTTACATGATTTGGGATGCCCTCATTAAAACAGTACAAACTATGACCTCTTCATATGGACAACAATATCACAAGGAGACTTTCATGGACAGAATAAAATTTCATTGAAAGACTTTTATAGAGAAAATAGTATGTTAATTCAGTATTTCCTCCAGTATAGAAGAGAGAAATTTGATTTTGGCTATTTCTAGGTTAGATAAGTATTTTTCTGGTTTTGGTCTTTTATCTCTACAACTCATTTTTTGGTAAAGCCATAGACTTTTAAGACTGTGTCAAATCTGGGGAACCCTTTATCATGCTTATTCGGAGTTGTGAGATTTTGAAAACATTGCCATGGACTACTTTCTAACTATATATATTTCAAACCCAGTTTATCTTCTATAATCTACAGACTTCTAGTGCCAGGTGCCAAAGGGCAGGTTCAGAGCATGGTATGATGTCTGGCCCTGAAACTTAACAATACACTGTCAGGAAAGGAAGAAGCAGGATTATTCCTAGAAGTGGTTCCCATCCTGGAACATCTTTTAATAACTATAGATAAAAATGACTGTAGATGCTGTAAATATATACCATTGAATCTAAACTAAGTATATGAGTGGGGTTCAAAGGGTCTGTGAAAAATCAAATGAAAAGATAATGGATTTTTTTTCCATGAACTTATGAAGCCCCCTTGTATTTCCAGATCACCTTTCCTTTGTGATCCCCAAAATGCCCACATCATTCCAATACTGCAAGCACAAGGGAAGAAGTTGTTGTTGTTATTGTTATTGTTAAGTACTGTGGAGTCAGTTCCAACTCATAGTGACCCTGCACAGGGTTTCCAAGGCTGTAAATCTTTACGGGAGCAGAACACCTCATCTTTCCCCCCGCAGAACTGCTGGTAGTTTTCAACTGCCAACCTTGAGGTTAGCAGTTCTACTCGTAATCACTACACTACCAGAGCTTAATGCACTAGAAACAGAAATAGCAAAACCATATGTCTATGTGATCACACTGCCAGGATCAAATCAGGACCACTGAATGGGTTTAAGCTCAGTTTGCTTCAAGGTAAACCTATCTCTGGTTCTCATCAAAACTTTAAAAAAAATTTATATCCTTAAATATAAGATGGTTCCATTGGCTGTAAGTTAAATACATCATTAAGTTTTGTAAGATATATTATAATAATTCCTTGAAAACATATATGCATATGACAATATCAATAAAATGAATCTTCAGCATCAAGTTTCATGACTTCTGAACTCAAGATCAGAGATGGAAGAATATTATCAACATGTCAAAGACTGCTACATTGCATTTTAAAAATGAAGAAAGACAGAAACTAAAACAAATCTGAACAAAAAAATAAGGGGGAAAGAGAAACCAGACCACAGGTGTAATAGCCTAAATGAACCTCAATCTTGCCTACCCTGATAATAAGAGTTTATGTTTTTTAACTCCCACCTATTGTTCTGATCAGGGTTCCATTAGATAGATCTTGACAGAATGGCAGAAAAATTCTTTGAAGGTACAGACTTACTGGACCAATTGTCATTAGAAGACTCCCTGAGACTATCACCCTGAAATACTCTTTGTATCCAGAAGGGAATCTATCCCAAGGTTACTTTGTATTGAAATAAAAGATTGGCACACAAAATACAGGATTTCACCCATGAGTTTTATGCTCCATTAAAAAAATCTATCTATATGAGACCAAAAGGTCTGCGATTACTCTAAAGCAAAAGTGAGAAAATAAAGAGACTGAGAAACTGGAGTCCTGGAGTTGGAACAACCAGACACAGTGAAAGAAAATGTTGACATAACTGTGAAAAATATAACTAATGTCAGTAAACAATTTGTGTGCAAACTGTCAAATGGAACCTAATGTGCTGCGTAAACTTTCACATAGGTAGATAGATAGATAAATAGGTAGCTAGATAGATAGATAAGATAGGTAGATAGATAAATAGATAGATAAGATATAGATAGAAATAGATAGATAAATGAAATATATATTTAATTTTTTTAAATTAAATTAAGGAAAAAGAAACTTCTTTATGTAAATTAGAAATACCATGAAAAGTAAACATTTTTATATCAGCATTAACATTGGCAGTACTATGCAGTTTTACTTTTATTGTATTTTTTTTAAAAATTGGAACAATTTCACCAATTGACATAGCACGTTGATCCCAGTTTCTGAAAATTGAGTTATACTTTTCTACTTTACAATTTGACATCCATGGTGGTGTAAATGTTAAGTGCTCAACTACTAACAGAAAGATTGGTGGTTTGAACCCACCCAGATATGTCTCGAAAGAATGGCCTATAGATCTGCTTCTGAAAGGTCACAGATTTGAAATTTTACTTAATAACACAGCTCTATCTGCACACATGGGACCACTATGAATCATAATCAACTTAGCAACAACTGGTCACCTAACAATTAGAATAGGGGCATTGATGGTTCCGTGGTTTAGAAGTTCTCACCTTCTGTGTGGAGACCCAAGTTCGATTCTCAGTCAATGCACATCAAGCCCTACCACCATCCGTCACTGGATATTGCATGTTGTTATAATGCTGAACATGTTTCAGCAGAGTCTCCAGACTAAGACAGACTATGAAGAAAGGCACGGTAATCTATTTCTGAAAATCAATTGATGAAAACCCATGCATTCCATCTGGCTAATCTGTATGTAACCCATCAGCAGCATTTTATTCCCTTTTGCATGAGACCACCGTGGGTAGGAAACTGAGTTGATAGCAGCTAAAAAGGATAATCAATCCTACAACTAGAATTGTTTATATATGAAAGTTCACTGACATTTCACCTCCAAAAATGGTATAAAGTATGAAATACAGTTTATCTCATTTGATTATCCTATAGTGACTCTATTGGAATCAATCACCATGATACAATAGACAAGGAAACAGCTACATTAAGTAGGAGAGTGCCATTTTTATCATTAGTCTGATAACCATAAGTCCCTTAAAAATTTTATACAGAAGTTGTTCCTGTAAAAGCTTCAGAATTACACACATGTGCAACTGCTGATTCAAAATGTTAAAGAGAATTCTGATGTATAGGCCCAACAGAATTTGATCAAATGTATCCATCTGTTCAGTTTCATGTAAATAATGCTCAGACGACCAGTGCTGGGACCTCTTCTAGGACAGACCCTGAGACTTTCATTACATCTGTCACTTGCCCTGTTTACAGCTGCTTCATCAGAAACTCATGGGGTTTTCTTACTAAACACTCAAAACAATATCCCAAGGAAAACACCAGGAAAGAAAAAAACAAAAACAAAACCCTGTTTATATATTTCTCCCATTTCTGCCTCGTTGTGCCTCTGTTATTAATATTAATATCAAATATGACACACTGTTAAACATGGAAACATTTCAAGGAAGAGTTTTCGTTTCTCCTTTCCACTTCTACCCAGAGGGGACTATTTCATAAGCAAATGTGAACACGCCTCAAGTCACTGCTGCACTGTCGAAGAAGCAGACTTCTCACACTCTTTTATATCTCATATGGGGTAGATAAAATGGAGTCGTCAAAAGGCATACAGCAGTTTTTAAAAGTTCTACACAACTGACACCTTTAAGGAAGTATCGAAGGAGGAAACCTGTCATTGGATGGATTCAATTGTTTCCCTGGCTGCAGTTTGCAGATGTCAACCTTAACAAATCAACCCAGTACCATGGAATTATATCCAAATCATAGCAAACCTATAGGACAGAGTGGAACTGTTCCTTGAAGTTTCCAAGACTGTAAGTTTTTATGGGGGCAATCTTATCTTTCTCTTTCAGAGTGGCTGGTGGGTTTTGGTTAGCTGCCAAACATTTAATCCACTGTGCCACCAGGGCTCTGGAAGGCAACCACTGTTGTTATGTGCTGTCAAGAGTCAGTTCTGACTCATAGTGACCCTGTTAAGAGTTTCTGAGAAGTGGATGGTGGGCTTGAACACCGACCTTGTGGTTAGCAATCCAGAGTTTATCCTGTAGTGTCACACCAGGAAGGTAACCATGTACCCTGAACATAAGGTGATACTTCCTACTCACAGAAAGTAGTTCTGACTTGTAGGTTGACAACAGCAGTAATAAAAGTAGGAAAATCCAGTCTACAAAAACTAAAGGAAGCATTTCTGTTGATCCTGCAATTGGTCTACCACTGGATTTTCTAGGATTTTCCCTCATTTAGAAAACACATCAAATCTTAAATATCTATGAAAGGTAAAACAGGTATTTCTACTAACACTTGCAGTATAAGAAACAGCCAAGTATTCAAAAGTCTAGAATTTTACAATATTGTTTTTATGTACCGTTGACTCAGTTCTGACTTATAGAAACCCTATATAGTGTTTTCAAGGAGTGGCTTTGGGTGTGAACCACTGACCTTGTGGTTAGTTGTTGCTGTTAAGTGCCGTCAAGGCAGTTCCAACCCCTAGCGACCCTGTATAGCATTTTTTGAGGAGTAGCTGATGAACTTGAACAGCCGGACTTGCAGGTCAAACCAAATAGTCCACTGTTTATCCTATAGTGCCACACTAGTCAAAGAGTCCTGGTGGTACAATGGTTAAAACACTCTGATGCCAAACCGAAAAGGCAGCTCTGTGAGCCACCCATCACTTCATGGGAGAAAGATGTGGCCATTTACTTCCATCAAGAATTTACAGTCTTAGAAACTTTATGGAGCACTTCTGTTCTGTACGATATTGTCACAAACAGTTGCAATCTACCCAACAGCATTGGGGAGCAGGGAGGTGGAATTGGGCAATGATAAATCACCTGCAATGGTTTAATATGTTTTTTTTGTTGTTGTTGTTGTTAACTGCCGTTGAGTCGGTTCCTACTCATAGAGAATCTTTATAGGCATCTGAGGCTTTAAATCTTCACAGGAAGAGAAGGCCTCATCTTTCTCCTGCAGAGAGGCTGGCAAGCTTCAACCATGGACCTGTGATTCCGAGTCCAGTGCTTATCCTATGGAGCTACTGCACTCCCAGTGGCTTAATATAAAGCACTATAGGGTAAGCACTCAACCACAGGGTCAGTTTGAGTAACAAAGTTGGTGGTTCAAACTCACCAGTTGCTCCTTGGAAACGCTATACAGGGTTGCTGTGAGTCAGAACCAACTCAATGACACTTAACAACAAGAACAACAATCTATTTATAATGTATGGACTATATATATGAGATGTTACATACAATAGAAACTAATTAGATGTGTATGCACACGTATATGTGAAGGACACACATATAGAGTAAGAAAGCTACAGTAACAGAGAGACAGTGAGAAAGAAAATACACATGCATACAAAGCAACACACACACTGCAGATACTGTGAGTGTTACATACACAACACATACATGTTGCTATTTAGTTTATTTTATTGGAGCACATTTTCCCTTATTAATTACAATCACTTTATTGCTATGTGGCTGTGTGCCTTGGAGTCGGTTCCGACTCATAGCAACCCTGTAAAGGGGTTTCCAAGGCTATAAATCTTTACGGGAGCAGAATGCCTCATCTTTCTTCCGTGGAACAAATGGTAGTTTCGAACTGCTGACCTTGAGGTTTGCAGCCTGATTTGTAACCACTACGCTATCAGAGCTTTTTTTTTTTAATAGCACTTTACTATTCTCTTCGACAACAAGCAGGTCTTTCTTCCAATAATACCCTCTTGTTTGAGAGCACTTACTTAAAAACTTGTTGCCAGATAGAAAATAAAATGGAGTAATGATGGATGTTCTGGATCTTACAGACTCCCCCAAACACTTAGATTATGAAATTTAAAACTACATACATGGAAGAAATTTGAAGGGAGAATTGTGATCACTAAAATTCTTGTTCTGCATCATTTATTGCTAACTAAAGGATGTTGTACCAGTGAGACTAACATTGTCTTTACGTACCACTTTTCTTTTGGTGTATCTCATATATTGTCTTAAGATTATGTGAATCAAGACCTGTGTGTGCTTTTCAAGACAATAGATTTTATTATTTTTGTTAGGTGCCATCAAGTCAGTTCTAACTCAAGCTACCCTATCTATCTGCAACAGAAAAAAACACTGTTTGATACTGCATCATTCTCACAATGATTATGATGTTTGAGCCCACTAATGTAAGCAGTGTGTAAATCCAACTCATTGAGTGTCTTTTACTGCCGCTCCACTGTACCAAGCATAATGTCCTCCTCCTTCAGGAACTCGTCCTTCCTGACAACATGTCCAAATGACAAGAGAAGAAGTCTTGAAATCCTTGTCTCTAAGGAACATTCTGACTATATATACCAAGACAGATTTGTTTATTCTTCTGGCAGTCTATGGTATTTTCAATAGTCTTAACCCCATAATGCAAATGCATCAATTCTACAGTCTTCCTTATTCACTGTCTAAATTTGACCTGCATCTGAGGTGAGTGAAAATACTATGGCTTGGAATAAGTGCATTTGAGTCCTCAAAGTGTCATCTTTAACTGATCTTTTATAGCAGATATGCCTGAGACAGTACTTCATTTGATTTCTCGACTACTGTTTCCATGACCGTTGAATGCAGATCCAAGCAAAATGAAGCCTTTGGCAACTTTAATCTTTTCTCCATTTATCATATTATTTTTTGGTACACTTGTGAGGATTTTTATTTTCTTTATATTGAAGTACAATACATGATGAAGACTTGGATCAACAGGAAGTACTTTTCATTTCCAGCAAGCAAGGTTGTGTCATCTTTATATCACATGTTGTTAATGAGTCTTCCTCTAATCCTGATGCCTTGTTCTTCTTTACATAACTAACTTTCTTGGATTATTTGCTCAGCATACAGATTGAGTAAGTATGGTGAATGGATACAAACCTGACAGTCACACCTTTCCTGATTTTAAATCAATCAGTGTCCCCTTGTTTTGTTCTAATGACTGCCTCTTGTTCTTTGTACAGGTTCCTCCTCGTGAGCACAATCGTTGTTGTTGTTGCTATGTACTGTAGAGTTTGTTTCAACTCATACCGATCCTTTATAGGGTTTCCAAGGAGTGGCTGGTGTGCTTTAATCACTGACCCTGTGGTTAGCAGTCCAGTGCTTATTATACAGTGTCACATGAAGCCTCCAAGAGCACAATGAAGTGTTATGGAATTCCTAATCTCCACAATGTATTCCACATTTTGTTATGTTCCATACAGCTGAATGCCTTTGCATAGTCAATAAAACACAAGTAAATATTTTTCTGATGTTCTCTGCTTTTAGCCAAGATCCATCTGATGTCAGCAATGATATGCCCCATTTCACATCCTCTTCTGAATCTGGCTTGAATTTCTGGCAGCCCCCTGTTGATGTGCTACTGTAACCATTTTTGAGTTATATTTAATATCACATGCAAGTAAATTTTGCTAATGAAATTGATCTTTGATTTCCACATTGCAATGGGCCACCTTTCTTTGTAGTGAGCACAAAGTTGGACCTCTCCCAGTCAGTTGGCCAGGAATTGTTTTCCAAATTTTTTGGCATAGACAAGTAAGCACCTCCTGCGCTGCACTAATTTGTTGAAAGATTTCAATTTGTATACCATCAATTCATGGAGCCTTGTTATTCTCCAATGCCTTCATTGTAGCTGAGACTTCTTCCTTTAGTATCATTATCTTTTGATTACATACTACATCTAGAAATGGTTATACCACTGCTTTTTGGTATCATGACTCTATGTCCTTCCATTTTCTTTTGATGCATCTTGTGTCATTCAATATTTGCCCATAGAATCCTTCAATATTGCTAATTCTACAGTGTCACATGAAGTCGAGGCTTGGTTGTTTCTTCATTTCTTTTAGCTTGAGAAATGCTGAGTGTTTCTTCCATGTTGGTTTTCTAACTCCAGGTCTTTGCACATTTCATTATAACTCTTTATTTTGTCTTACGCTGTCCTTTGAAATTTTCTATTCAGTTCTTATACGTCATCATTTCTTCCCAACGCTTCAGCTTATCTATTTTCAAGAGCAAGTTTCAGTCTATTCTGACATCTATTTCAGTCTTTTCTATTTTTCCCCTGTCTTTTAAATGAATTTATAAATGAACATTACATTTTAAAAAATCTTTTTACCGAGTACATTATTTGCAATGTTTCTCATCCTTGGAATCTCATAAAGCCCCTCATGAATGGAAAGAATATTATTATCCTTATGCAGTACTGAAACATCATACTATCTTTATAAACTGACCTATTTCTTTTAATATATGACCATGAAAATTCACCTGCCTTGCTATGCATCCTTTCTCATGAAGATGTCAAAAGAAACACTGCAAAATTACTTCACAGGCAAAGTTACTCTTTTACCACATTATTGTGAGATTGAGTCTTTGATAAATTGGGAAAGGAGTCCTGGTGTGCCTCTGTAGGATAAGCAAGTTCAACAGTTCAAACCCACCAACTACACCTCAGCAACTTAGATAGGGTCACTATGAGTTGGAGCTAACTCATCAGCACTGAACAACAACAAAAAATTGGGAAAGGTAAAGGCTATTATTTTACACAGAAACTATGTGCCCTTTCCAGTGCGCCCCTCCAAAGCTTTATGCTCTTGGTCAGTAGCAGAGAACTCTAAATATACAGAGTCATGGTATATGGCAATCGGCCCAGATACACTGCTTTTCACACATGTGGAATCTTCCCTTCACTTTTGACATAATGCTGTCAGCTTCCAGCAGGACCTCAATATCTGAATATAACATCAAACTCAGGAATAAATAACAAAAATAACTTTTGAAGATATCAAAAACAAACAACAGTTATGGGGTGATTCTCACAGTTCAAATGTTTGGTGCTTCAACTTTGTGATGATTATAGTATCCACGGGAAAAGGCATGGCAATAAAATCCACATGGAAACACTCCTATGGAAGCAACATGTTCTCTGGATTTCTTTTCCTAACTAAGGGCATTGCCACTTCACTGATAATCTACAGAGTAAAGTTAAAATCATTAGATATTTTGATCTTAAGAGAGATTAGTTGAAAGATGTGTAACCTTTTTTATTTCTTACATAGCAAAATTCCTGCCTAACAGGTAACCCACTATCTGGACATTCACAAATCCCACATAGGTCTAAGCAGACAGACAGACATACAAACACACTAACTTTGTACAGCCTTTAATTCCTAATCTATTTATCACTGCAACTGCCAGAAAATTAATTGAATTAATTACTTTTTATCTGAAAGATTCGCAGACATACAGGTAATTATGCAAAGTGACTTAACAGGTTGAGTTTAGAAGAAACTAAAAGATAGCTTAGGCTCTTTCTTAGTCATCTGCTCAACTTTCTTCCTTGTAATTAAAACTGGATCCGAACTATAAAAAATTTGGTCAAAATTTTGAAAGTGACAGATACTCATTACTCCAGAGGCTTATCTAACATGATGTATATTACAGAAGATAGGACTTGTGGTTTCTAAATCACTAGTTCTGTTTGTTCAAAATAATCAGTGCTGAGCTTCATATTACACAACTTTCCCAATCTCAATAGTCCTTTTTTCCCTTCCAATAAAGCAGGCTGTTCTTTGCTTTTCCAACACATCACACATTAAAAAGGAATGTGTGTCTTTGGAAATAAGATTTCTATAGCTACTACAAGTGACCCACAGTCTGGATCAATTAACTAAAATAGGCAAAATCCTTATAGTCGCTCTTAAATATTGCTAAAGCTAGAGTATTGGGTAAAGATAATGAAAGCAGGGACATGACTAAAAAAGCCAAGAAGGTGTGATTCCTATTAAGACTGTCTTTTGTATTCTTACTGCACTTTTGATGCTTCAGCAGGTGAGGGTGAGAACTTGAGGAACTTGTGCACTGTAGAATATGTGCCTGTGGGTCTGCACTGTGTGTGACTTACAGATACATTTTCCCAAAGAAAATAATGGCACAAGGGCATATTACAGAGTCTGCCAGCTTTGTCACCAGTGCCGTCAGCCTGGTGAGAGTACCAGTGTTTCTTATGAAAGCATCAAAGAGGTACTCCTCAACCTGCACTTATATCACTCTTTTCACACTCCTCCACTCCCTAAAAACTCACTGCCATCTAGGCGATGCCAACTCAGAGCAGCCTGGCGGACCATATGAGAATTGTTCCCTACGTAGTTTCTGAGGCTATAAATCTTTCCCAGAATAGAAAGCTCCATCTTTCTCCTAAGGAGGGGCTGGTGGATTCCAACTGCTGACCTGGTAGTTATCAGACACCAGGGTTCCCTTTTCCCTTTTCAGTTCCCTATTACCTTCAAATTTTCACCTCCATATGCATATTGAATGACATAGTTCAGTACCTAGGCTTGTTAACTGTCATTGAAAAGTTGTTAAAACATAAACATTACTATTTTTCTTCAAAACGGCAACTTGTCCTACCTCAAATATCACAATTCATTCTCACTCCCAAAGAGTAGTAATTTTTAAGATAAGAAAACTGAATTAAAAGCAAAACAAAACAAAACAAAAAACTAGCAGATCATTATAAAATTCTTGTTCCAATTACAAATATTAGAATGTATATTATTTCTGATATTAAAAAAGAATAAGTTGCAAGATAGTTTATTTCCATGGAAGTAACAGGGGAAGAAAGGAAATCTGGTAGTGGAGTGGTTACGAATCGGACTGCTCACCTCAAGATTGGCAGTTCGAAACTACCAGTCGTTCTATGGGAGAAAGATGAGGCTTTCTGCTCCCATAAAGATTTATAGCCTCGGAACCCTGTGCAGGATCACTATGAGTCGGAACTAACTTCATGGTACTTAACAACAACAGGGGCAGAAATGAACAGAAAAAAGTACTCCTCAACTCACTGCCCTCTCTGCCCAAGGAGACAAGCTAAAACTCTAATCAGGTTACTGAATGAGACCAATCTTCCTGGTTTTCCCCCTGCCCTCAAACAATGCAGCCTGGCCCCTCCCTGACTTTGAGCCCATATAGGCCCGTGTTACCCGCCATTTGAGGCTCAGGATCTGGAGAAATTAGCTTCTCTGAGTCAGCCGTCTTAATAAAATCTGAAACTCTGCTTCACCACAAATCTAAAACTGCTGTAACATTTGGCCCCTTGAGGTACCGGATTGGAGTAGGGGAGTGACTAATGAGGAGCTCCCCTCAGTGGATGAGACGGTGCACCATCACCACATTTGATGGTTCCTCCAACTCAGAGTGGGGGCAGCCAGCCGCCCCACCCACCTCTCCAGACCTGACCCAAAAGGAGAGGTAGAAGCAGAGCAACCAGCCAAGACTTCTGTATGCCCCGGGGCATGAGTTACACCTAGTCTGGCCTGTCCCTAGGGATAGAAGTGCAAGGCTGATCCCCTTCCAAGGCCTCACCTAGCGGCCTCAGTCAGGGACTCCCGAAAAGAGGGGGATAGAACTGCCATAAACTCTGTGTGACTGGTTAAATGCCAGTGGGCATGTTACCGAAGCGCAGCTTGTTGGGCCTGGTCGGCATGGTTTCACAGCTCCAGCTATGGAAGCTGAGTGGGTCCTATGGCACTACATACACTTAAGTACAATGGGAATTCTCAGGGCGAGCTAGCAGCCTTGGAATATATGTTGACAAATTTTTAAAAAAGGGGGGTGGGGGGTACGGGAATGGGAATTATGATTACAGAAAGTTTGTAAGCTGACCTTTGGCCTATACTTGATTGGATTCATTAGAACTTTGAGGTGGTATCTTGGGCCAGAACCTGAGTGGAGACATTTGCATTGGAAAAGATGTGCACAACCACCCAGATACCAGGCTGGTAGTGAATCTCATGCTGCTTAAGGAGACAGTCCTCTCTGCTGAGCAGCATGGACTCCTGTTCAAAACTCTCCAAAGTGAAGGGAGGCTTGAAAATTTTCGCTAGAGAAGCAGGAAAGTCTGAATCTGTCTGTTGAATCTTTTCTTGGGAGTTTTCGGTGCTGGGTCTCCTGCACTCACCTCTGCCTTCACTTTGAGATCTCCTTTTGCTTTATTCTGGGTGCATGGTAGATTGTTGTTAAGTGCTGTGGAGTCGGTTCCGACTCATAGCGACCCTGCACAGGGTTTCCGAGGCTGTAAATCTTTATGGGAGCAGAACGCCTCATCTTTCT
>NW_006408616.1:4436390-4439155 GCF_000296735.1 Chrysochloris asiatica
GTCTGTTTAGTGAATCTCATATGGCTTAAGGAGAGAGTCCTCACTGCTGACGCGGAGTAGACTCCTGCTTCAAAACTCTCCAAAGTGAAGGGAGGCTTGAAAATTCTCGCTAGAGAAGCAGCAAAGTCTGGATCTGTCTATTGAATCTTTCCTTGGGAGTGTTAGGCCCTGTGTCTCCTGCACTTACTTCCGCCTTCACTTTGAGATCCCCTTTTGCTTTATTCTGGGTACACACATCGGGGCATGGTTGTTTGTTGTGAGGTGCCATCGAGTCGGTTCCGACATGGCAACCCTGTGTAGGGTTTCCGAGGAGCATCTGGTGAGCTTGAACTGCCGACTTTGCAGTTCAAATGGCTTTGCAGTCTGGCCACTTAGCCCACAGTACCACACCAGGACTCATCAGGGCATGGTAGACAGAGAATAATTTCCTAAGAGTGCCCCATCTGTTTTTGTTAAGGTTAACCTCTGTATCTAAAATAAATATAGGCCTCAATCGGAAAGAAAAGCGCTGTAAAGCATAATTCTAACTGGTTTCTATATGGGTACCCTCCTATGACATCAAAGGAAATGGTGTTTTACTGTAATACAGCTTGGCCAATGTATGATCTAGATGATGGGAAAAATAACCTTTGAATGGATCCATAAAATTATTATACCATCTTACTGCTTGAATTATTACAGCACTGTCAGATTGTCTATTTGTTTGTAAAATTACTATGTTTTTGTCCTATATTGAAGAAACTGAAAACAACCTAGAATTCCAAGAAGATGTAAGTTACATCATGTATATGTACTATATAATACACTTATACGACTAATATGAAAGCCAGGCAGAGCAAAAATGAATACAGATGAATATTAGGTAAAAACAGTTCTCAGTAGGCCTGTACTTAAATATACAAAGAGATATAAATGGTTACTTTCTGTGAAATACAGCTTTTGATTGTAACTTTGTCTTATTACAACCTTTGATACCCCAGCAGCTGCCATTAGAGAAAATTATAACTTGACCTAGTGAACCTGCCCGGCCATATTCAGCCGCTGAGGAAAGCAGTTTGGAAGTGATTTCTCTATACCATACCCTTCTAGGGACCCATTTCGGTAGAAGGCTACCCGGAACAGAGGCAAGGCAATACCCCTTCTGTAGATGCCCAAAGAATTGAATACGGACGGGCAAGCCACAGGATATTACTGGGCACATAAACAAGGAAAATTCAAATCTTTCTTATTGAGATGTTGTTGTTCAGTACTGCCGGGTTGGTTCTAACTCATAGTGAACCTGTGTGAGTTTTCTGAGAAGTGGCTGGTGGATTTGAACCACTGACCTTGTGGTTCGGACAGACTTGGTAGTCCAGCACATTGACTCACAGTGCCTAACCAATATAACAAATTTAATAATCACTATTTTTGCTACCCATCATCCTAATTGGGCAGATATTCAGGCTCTGTTAACAATGCTCCTGACCAGGGATGAAAAAGGCTGATCTGAAATAAGGCAGGGGATGAAACAGCCCGCATTAAAAAAAAAAAGAAAAAACCCTGAACAGGACGCTTGCCCCCAGTAAGGCAATTCCTCTAGCTGGATGGGCCTGCCACGACTGGTGGTAGTGATGGTTGTGTGCCGTGGAGTTGGTTCCGACTTGTGGCGACCCTGTGCAGGATTTCCAAGGCTGTAAATCTTTGCAGGAGTGGAGGGCCTCGTCTTTCTCCTGTGGAACAGCTGGTGGTTTTGAATTGCTGACCTTGAGGTTCACAGCCCAATTCATAGCCACTATGCTACACTGGAGCACTATAAAAGGTGCTTTCTCAGAGGCCTGAAAAAGGGAATTCCTACACACAAAAAAAAAATTTGAACATGGTACAAGTAATTCAGCAGAAGTCAACTGAGGACCCCTCTGAATTCTTTAAACGAATCTACCAAATTTACTGTAAGTACACACCTTGATCTTGAGAACTCAGCAAATATCCAAATGGTTAACATGATTTTTTATCTCCCAAAGCAGCCAGGATTTTAGAAAGAAATGGCAGAAATTTGACAGGGCAATTGGCATGAATCCATCCCAATTGGTGGACATCACCTTCAAGGTATTTAATAGCCGAGAACACGAGAAATCTCAGGCCATAACTGTCCTCCTAAAAAAACACTAGAGGTAAGACTGTGGGACCCCAGGAAGGACCCCAGAAAGGAACGAGGGCCTTAAGCTTGGACCGATGTGCTTATGCAAAAACCTGTACACTGAAAAAAATTAATTTTGAAATCTCAGGGGAGGATCTGGTAGAAAAAGCCATCAAACTCAACAGATGGTTGAACAAGTTTTATTGTCTGCAGAAGACTAACGTCGTCAGGGGGTAACGGGCCCAGCATGATTTGGCATCAACCTCTGCCATCCCTATTGCCCCCACCAGTGGGGCCTCAGCTGAAAATACTAATGGGGACAGTGATGGTGACTGAGATCTCCGGGAAGCCTGAGGCCCAGTTCTTCCTGAAACCCCTGGACTGCTTCACTGGGGAAAAGAAAATAACTGACTGGTACCATTCCTGGGCCAGGACCTGCTTCCAGAGTTGCATGTTCAAACAGCTTTCTGAAACCAAAAGTCTGCGGATGGAGGTCCCTCATACACATGGCTGGTGATGGATTACTGATTCAGACTAAGGAAACCAGTCACATCGGATTGAGGAGATCAACAATCAGGCAAAACCCCCATGTGGACTAGCAGAACTCAAAGGAGAGCCAACAAGCGTCCCCAGTCGAGGTCTGATTGAA
>NW_006408616.1:4440170-4444540 GCF_000296735.1 Chrysochloris asiatica
GCCCCAAGCTGGGAAATTAAACATTCTCTGGTTTTGTTTTTGTAGACATCTTTTCTGGTTGGGTAGAGATTTTCCCCCACCAGAACTAAGAACTTCAGAAATAATGAAAATCCTCTTGAAGGAGATTACCTCTTGAAGGAAATTTGGATTTCCAGAGTTTCCAAAGTGACAACAGAGCAGTGAACACCACAGATTAAATGGAGATTGCATTCAACATGGAGGTTCGAGACAATGAACCATACTCTAAAGAGAAACTTGACAAAACTGTCAGAAAATTTATCTACATTGAGACAAGGTATTGCCTTAGCCCGGTTTTGAATAGCCCCAGAAGCGGGCTTACATTGAGCCCTTATAAAGCTATACACAGTAAACCTTACCAGGCAGCTTCCCTCAACCCTCAGCCTGACCTCAGCCAACGTTTAAGGTGCAGTGGTATGCGCAACACCTCCACCACACACTTTCTATTATTTGCAAAATTGCTCTTCCCAGGTCTGCTTCCTTCCCTGTAGGTAACCTTATCCCTTCCAGCCTGGAGCTTGTATTCTGCTCAGAACATGGAGGGATGGTGGACCTGAAAAACATTTAGAAAAAAAGTGTACTGGACCCTGGGAAGTCCTTCTAGCCACCCCGTCAACTGTCAAGTTAGCCGGACTCAACTTGGACACAATGGGACTCTCATAAAACATTGTTCCTTTCAATGGGATGAGAAACATTTGGGCCTATTTAAGCTCAGAGTGTAATAAATGCATCTGATTTGCTTTTCCTTTTGGGAGGAATTACTGGGGGCTGGAAAAAGAAATTATTCCAAGCCTAGCAGCCAAGGTAGAAGGAGTCCCCACCTGGATTCACCACAGCAGACTGAAGAAAGCCTCGTCTCCATGAGAAGCTGAAACTGACCCTACCAACCCTCATAAGGTAAAATTGAGATGTATAACCCGCCTTGCTTCAGCCACAAACCGGGAGCTGGCTGATCTACACAAGGCTGAAGCAAGGATGTCTGCTTTGCGACTCATTTTAATTAGATTTGGGGTGTGGGAAAGGGAGAAATCTGTGTAATCTATACACCCACACCACCAAGGTGGGCCAAACAGTAATCACACTACTCTTCTATAGTTGCTATAAAAGAAAGCACATCCTCCTAGATAACTGAACCTATAACCAATGGAACTGAAGTGGCCCTAAACTACTTACTGTCTGCAGAGGGAGGAGGGGTATGTGAGAAGGTTAATTTTGCTAACTGCTGCGTACAAGTAGATGACCAGAATCTGGCAGTAGAAGACCTTGTAAAAATGCAGAAAGTTGCCCATGTCCCTGTACAAACCTGGAGTGAGTGGAACCCACAGAACTTATGGGGAGGGTAGTTCTTCACCTTTACAGGGTTCAAGACCCTCGTGGGTGGGGTCCTGTTTTATTTGGAATTTACTTAATCAGACCATGCTTCCTCCCACTAGCAATCAGGGCCAAGGGAACTGTCATTAAAACTAATCAATTGAAAGGGGTACCAACAATCCAAATCAATACCAAAATATCATTCCTTATGTAGATGATGCCCCTGAGGAAAATGCCCCAAAGGGTATCAAAGGGGGGAATGAACAGGAAAAAGTAAAAATCATTCACTGCCCTCTCTGGCCAAGTAAGCAAGCTAAAGTGCTAATCAGGTTACTGAATGCGACCAATGTTCCTGGTTTTCCCTTGCTCTCAAACAGGTATGCAGCCTGGCCCCTCCCTAACTCTGACCCCATATAGGCCCATGTTACCCACCATTCGGGGCTCAGAATCTGGAGAAATGAGCTCCTCTGAGTCAGCCGTCTTAATAAAATCTGAAAGTCTGCTTCACTGAGTGACATCAGTTTCTTCAACCATGAATCTGAAACTGCTGTAACAGTTACGAATCGGGCTGCTAACCTCAAGGTGGGCAGTTGGAAACTACCAGTAGTTCCACAGGAGAAAGATGAGGCTTTCTGCTCCCATAAAGATATACATACAGTCTCGGAAACCCTGTGCAGGGTCACTATGAGTCGGAACCGATTCCACGGTAGTTATCTGCCTATTAGCTGCATAGGTTAAGTTATATTCAAGTATTCTGTGGTTGTGATTGTTAGGTGCTGTTGAGTCAGGTTAGAGCTAACCCATGTGTCAGAGTAGAAGGATTTTCGAGGCTGTAAACTTTACAGGAGCTGATTGGGTGAGAACATGGGTGAGCTCGAACCACCAACCTTTTGATGATCAGTCAAGCGCTTACTATTGCACTAGCAGGAACCCTTCAAGTATTTTGCAACAGTACTAAATAGCAATAACAGTATAAAAGATACTTGGTGTCACACACTAGCTCTATTGTTTTTACAGGGACTTTCAATTTATACTTCAGAACAATACTAGGAAGAAGACTCACTTACTCAAGGTTACACAGGTAGAAAGGTATAAAACTATTCATCAATTTCTTACTCCACAAGTCTTTCTTTTAACCAATTAACATAAAAGGAAATGAGAAAAGAACTAACAAGAAGCAAAACATCTTTTTTTTTTTTTTCCTTTTAGCATGGATATATTTTAAGAATTCAGTTGTGTAATGTTTATGTGGCTTGGGGTTGTTGTTGCTAGCAGACACAGTGTAGTCCCCAACTCACAGCGACCGTATAACAGAACTAAACCTTGCCAGTTCTGTACTATATTCACAATAGAAGGTATGTTTGAGTCTCTTGCTGCAGCCACTATGTCAGTTCATCTTCTTGAGGGTGTCCCTCTGTTTTGCTGACCTGCCACTTTACTAATACGCATCATGCCATGCTTTACCAAGCATTATGCTTTACCAAGCATTAAGATGCTGAGAATACATCTCATGTCCACAGTGCATGAGACATATTCTCAACATCCTCGCTTCTGAGGAATATTCTGAATGTAGTTCCTCCAATACAGATTTACTCTGATAGCAGTCTATGATATATTCAGTGTATTTTACTAATGCCATAATTCGAATGCATTATTTCTTCTTTAACATTCCTATTTCACTGTCCAGCTTTGGGGTTGGAAAGGAAATTACATAAATTCTTACTTTTCAATATTTAGGATCCCATAAGGTATTTCAGTAATAATAAAAAAGATGACAAAGAAAAGTCATAAGCTGCTTTCAATGAAAGTCTAGGTGTATGGAAGTCTGTATGTATGTTCATTCAACAGCTATTAAAATTCAAAGATAGTTCATAGCTGTATGAGTTGTCTTTTTCACTTTCTATTTTGCAGGGATAAATAGTTGCTTTCAGAGATTTTATTGCCCTAGACAAAGAGTTACAATTGTAAATTCTTAGTGTTTGTGATAAGTCTTTGTACTACTTCTAATATTCTCCCACCACTGGTCCTGGAGTAAATCACTTTCAACGATTACTCTGTAGTAGCTTTCATTCTTGATTCCCCTATAATACAAATGAACATTTAGTAATCTGCAAGATGCTTCATATTTGAAGCTAAAGCCTTAACTTCAAATGTCTGTAAGAAAAAATTTACCTTAAGTGTGAATGAATTAAGGTATGTAAAAGTGTCTCTCATTCTTATTATCCAGCCAGGGAAAAAGCCACTATTTTAAGTAATCATTGTTTTTACTAGAAGTACTCATATCAAGGTACATTAAAAAGTTCGAGAGATGATAACCTATCCAGGTAGTGGTTTGCATTCTGGATAATTTACTGTCTATTGTTTAAAAGCTTAAAAATTTTCTACATAGCACTTTCAAATCTCCAAAGAGACCATATAAATTAAGAATAAACAAAAACTAACCATTTACATGGCGGCACTTCTGATTTTCCTGATATGTCTTCCCAATTGGTTAATGGGCATGAATTGATTTAATAAATTAATTTTAGAAAACAAATTTATCCCTAGTAAATATCATTAATTCCTATTTTGTCAATTCCATGTTTCCAAAGTTCTATGTCAAAGATTTACATGTTTTTTTTTTAAACGTTTTATTGTGAATTATGTGATAGTTTACATGGGAGAACATTCGTTTTATATTCATCCTAGCTTATATCGTTTCATTGCCATGGTTACAATCTCCTCCATGCATTATCAACCAACCAAAGGGTATACCCTACAAGCCTGCACACACACACAACCCGGTCAGCACACAGCCCCTCTCCCTCTGTGGGTCTAAAGTCCCTAGCTGCTCCATCTCTCCACGTCATCATCTCTGCCTCCATCTCTGGTGTATTAAACAAAGTATATTATCTGTTGAATGTAAAATGAATTATCTTATCTGTAAACCTTTACTCAATTCACAATAAAAAGGAAATAAAAAATGAGTGTCTGATTCCCCCAGATAAAGTCTAAAGCTTGGATACTTTGTCACTGCTTCTCTGGGTAGGGTTCCGCTCTCC
>NW_006408616.1:4445253-4470288 GCF_000296735.1 Chrysochloris asiatica
GTGATGAACATGGTCTCCAATCAGAGAGTGTGTTCCCATTGAGTCTTAGTCTTGGAAGGGGGTTAGCCCATTTTAGGTATTCCAATCAGTTATAGGTAGAAGACAGATTTACAAGCTTTCTGTGATGATATTTCTGGCTATTCTTTTCTATCCCCCTCCAGTGTCTATTTTATAATGATATGCAAGGGAAACCAAGGTTCAAAAGACAGTCAAGCATCTTAACACTATTTCCCCTCTTTTCCCCATTCCAACCATGTCTCAATCCCTGTATCCCAGAGCCCTGTTGCCCCAAGGTTGTGCATACATCATTATTTACCTCGGTCCCACTTAGCCCATGCAAACTTGCCTAATTGTTCTCCCATCTGCTTTGTTCTTCCATTCCCCTCCCCCTTCTTGAGATTTACGTTTTTGTGCAAAGAAATTATCTTCTCTGATACTAACCCTCTTTATATACTCTTAATTTTAGGACCTTTTATCCTGTTTTTCATGAAATATTTAATTCATTAACTAAAGAAAACATCACAACTCTTCATCTTCATTCAAAGGTAAATAAAATTCTAGATATACTACCTAAAGGAACAAACAGAATTTTCCTTATAAACTTCAAGGAGAAAGGGAACAATTCTGCAATTTAGGGAATACCTAAAGCAAAATGAAAAATTGCTATTGTCAACAACACAAAACTTAGTTTTAAAACCTTTTCCGAAGACTACATTGCTATATCTTTAAAGGTTGACAGAATTTTAAAGCATGCCAGTGGTAACTTTTGGGTTCAGAAAAGCAGAAAAACATGCCAGAAAGAGAAAAACCTGAGAAAACATGAAAGGGAGACCCTACATATAAGAATACTAGAATTCAACTATATCTGCATTAACTATACACGTCAGCTAGTTACAGGAAACTCTAAAAAATGGTGTTAAATGCACCATCTGGAATCTTGCAAAATGAACTTTTACCTGATGGTTAGTGGCAATTTATTACTAAACACAAGAGAGATGTGTGAGCTATTTTGGGCTCAAATAGGACATTATCCTTGCAACAAGACCAATATTCACTAAGCAACATGTCCCCTAAGCAGTAAAACAGACCACTGAAATTATTGCAAAGATTCTACAGCATTACGGCTGTCAGTCTGTGAACCAAGAGACTTTTATTCCTTCTGTTAATCTTTCCCCACAACTTCTTTCTTCTAGGAAGCCATCCAGTAAAAGTTCTTCCAAAACTATAATCTTTCTTCAACTTTCTTACTTTGTGTTTTTATGCAGTATACCATCTATTCCTATAGCCCAAACCCCTGAGTCTGTATTTGACCGTAAGTTGTAAGTATCCAAGCTTTAGACTTTACCTGTGGGAATCAGACACTCATTTTCAATTTCTTTTTATTGTGAATTGAGTAAAGGTTTACAGATAAGATAATTAGTTTTACATTCAACAAATAATATACTTTGTTTAATCTCAATTATAGCAATTTTTGAACAATACTCATCCACTTTCTTCTTGTAGCTCCTATTTCCATTCTAACCACCTTCTCATTCTTTCTCATCATTGTCCTTAGGTACATGTTGCCCCTTTGATCTTAAATGATTGACTATTCCATCATTCATAGCATAGCTTACTAATGTTCCTGTTCCTCCACTATACCTATTTACTTCTTGGCTGAAAGTTGTTCCTTTTGTATACCTATCTACTGCTTACCTAAAAGAGGGTGTGTTTCTTTCTAGATCTGAAAGGTAGTTGAGGGCCACAGTCTTAGGTTTATCCAATCTCTTCCTAACCAGTAAGCCCTATCTTTTTTTTATTTTTTAAATAATTTTGTATTTTGTTCCACACATTATGCCATTCTACCCAGGACCTCCTATGTAATCTCTCTTTCAGAGTAGTTGGTAGTGCTAACTGGATACCATCTACTTCTTTTCTTAGGGTCATGGAGACTGATGTTCATAAGTTCCCGTAGTCCATTGGACTAAGTTGATTCCAAGCATCTTCAAGTCTCATCACTCATTTCTCCTGCAAATGGAGAGACCAATAGCTGCTCATGAGCTTTTAATATCTCAAATGCTACTCACCAAGGTAGAATATAGAACATTGTCTTTGTGTACTGTGTTGTTCCAAGACTATGGTCCTGAGTCCCCAGGCTCAGTTATTCACTGCCTTAAGATGTTTGATAATATCTAAGAAATTTTCATCATTTTTCCTGCTGTGTGCACAACTACATTCACAGTGGTGTTTGCAGGAAAGATAAATACTCATATACCAGTATCCTCTTTCGCACTCTTGTCTATATGTGGGACATATAAATGTATACATACATACAGTACATATATATTTATATGTGTGTATATGTATATATATGTATATACATATGTATATATGTGTATCTATACATATAGGTATATGTGTGTGTATGTATATGTGTGTGTGTGTGTGTGTGTATACATATATACATATACACATATATGGAGTCCTCGTGTGGCAATGCAGGATAATGCATTGGGCCTCAAGGTAAGTTTCAACTGCAAGGTTGGCAGGTCAAAACTCACCAGCCACTCCTCAGAAACCTTATACAGGCTCACTGTTAGTCAGAACTGACTCAAAGGCACTTAACAACAAAATACATATACATGCATACACACATATACACATTTTACTCTTCTTTCCAGAATCATTCAGCATGTGTCTCTTTGTATGTATCTATCTGCAGAGTATTGTTGTTCCATGGCTGTATATATATCACTGTTTACCTGTCTCTCCTTCAGCCCTTGTATACCAACCTGTGTCTTCACCTGTCTTTATCATATTTCTTCCAACCCCCTTTCCTTCCTTGTATACTGCCCACTCCATAACTCTTTCTAGCAAATTAACATGTCTACCCTATAACCTGATGTTGCACTACAGGTTAATACACTGGACAACCACAAGGTCACCAATTCAAGTTCACCAGTCGCTCCTCAGAAACCCTATACAGGGTTACTATGAGTCAGAACAGACTTGAGGGCATTTAACCACAAAAACAACAACCCTATAACCAGTGAACTACTCTTCCTTCCCTCCTACCCCTGTCAACCATTAAAGAATGTTTCTTTTTCTCTCTTTCAAACTCTCACATATTTGTGGAATATAAAAATATATGTCTCAAACTTCTTTCCTTACCTATTCAGTCAAGGTCTCAGTGCCTGTATCTACACCCAGAACACTGTTCCAGGGTTATGTACAGATCACTATTTACATCTATTCCTTTCATCCATGCCTTCCTCACTGTGTCTTCAACTATCTTCATTATTCTTCTACCACCCTCCCTCTTCTTGCATATTTCCCTCCCTGTAATCCAAGCTTACATGTCAGACACTCATTTAATGTGTTCTTCTGTTATATCATCTTGTCTCTGTGAATATTTTATGTAAGTGTGTCCTGGTTGAAATTTAATCTGCAAGTATCTAGAATGTTGATTTATGTCTTTCAAATAATCCTTGGATAGCGTTACATTAAAAAAAAAAAAAAAAACACTCCATCACTACTATTACAAAATCCTATGAGAAAGAAGAATGTATGGCCAGAGTGTAAGTGCTACCCTGAGGTTGCTTCACTGCCTGCTGCCATGAGCCAGCAATTGCTCTCACCATTCTACCATGCAGAATATTCAGAGCAAGAAATCTGCAAGCTATGCATGCTAGTTTGCCTCCAGCAGATTCAGAAGAGGCTGTAGAACAAGGGATATCATTGCTGATGTCCAATGGATCTTGGCTGAAAGCAAAGAATACCATACAGAGGTTTACCTGTACTTTATTGACTATGCAAAGGCTTTCAACTGTGTGGATCATGACAAGCTATGGACAACAGTGTGAAGTATGAGTATTCCGGAACACTTAATTGTGCTCATGAGGAATCAGTCCCTGGACCAAGAAGCAGTTGTTTGAACAACATGGGAACACCGAATGGTTTAAAATTAAGAAAGGTTTGCAACAAGGTTGTATTCTTTCACCATACTTATTCAACCTGTATGTTGAACAAATAATCTGAGAAACTAGGTTATATGAAGAAAAACGTAGCATCAGGAGTGGAGGAAGACTCATTAACAACCTGTGATATGCAGATGATACAACCTTGCTTGAAAGTGAAGAAGACTTAAAACATTTACTGATGAAGATCAAAGAGCACAGCCTTTGGTATGGATTATATCTCAATGTAAAGAAAACAAAACTCCTCACCACTGGACCAATAAACAACATTCTTATCAATGGAGAAAAGATTGAAGTTGGATCAACTATCAACACTCATGGAAGCAGCAGTCAAGAAATCAGAGGACGTATTGCATTAGGCAAATCTGCTGCACAAGACCTTTTTTGAAAGTGTTGAAAAGCAAAGATGTCAGCTTGAGGACTAAGGTGTGCCTGACCCAAGTCATGGTATTTTCAATAACCTCATTTGCATGCGAAAGCTGGACAGTGAATAAGGAAGACCATAGAAGAATTGATGCTTTTGAGTTATGGTGTTGGAGGAGAATATTGAAAGTGCCATGGGCTAACAAAAGAATATATATATTACAGATTTCTTTCCCCTGAGAGTTCCACATGGTAGAATGGTGAGAACAATTACTGGGCCATAGCAGCAGGAAGCAGGGTAGTGCTGGCATGTATGTGTGTGTGTGTGTGTGTGTGTGTGTGTGTGTGTATATAGATATATTTGTTGTTAAGCGCCATTGAGTCTGTTCCGAACCTATATAGGGTTTTTGAGGAGCAGATGGAGAGCTTCAACTACCAACCTTGCAATTCTAAGCAACTCTGCACCATACCCTGCTATGGTGGTGCTATGAGATAATGCACTGAACTGCAAGGTTAATTTGAACCACAAGGTTGGCAATTCAAACTTATTAGCCATTCCTCAGAACCCCTAAATGGTTGCTGAGTCAGAACTGCATATATATATATG
The DNA here is from genome assembly GCF_000296735.1 of Chrysochloris asiatica. Classification (NCBI taxonomy): domain Eukaryota; kingdom Metazoa; phylum Chordata; class Mammalia; order Afrosoricida; family Chrysochloridae; genus Chrysochloris; species Chrysochloris asiatica. The sequence goes on from NW_006408616.1 coordinate 4,450,180, forward strand.
AATGGGAGAGACAGAAAGATTGAGAGATTGAGAGAAAGAGAGAGAGAGAGACAGAGTCCTGGTTCACAGTCCAGTGGTTATTCTCTAGAGCCACTGCAATATAATATATACACAAATTATACATCTATATATAATTAATCATATTGACATACCTAAAATCCTTAACAAGGTCTTAATAAAATCTCTATAACATTAACTTAATACATTTTTTTCTGTACGTTTCTCTGAGTAATTCATTATAAAATTAAATATTAAAATATAACTGAGTAGAACGTTCCCATCTTTTTCAGCTTGGTTCCTTCCAGATGTAAGGAAACTCAGAGATGTCATAACAGATCCTAAAATCATTTCTGTATTTTATGTATACTAACATGTATTCCAATTATCTTCCCAACATCTACTCATGTATATAAACACACAGACACCTACATATTTCCTTAAGATAATATTGATTGAAAGAAGATATGATAAAATAAATACATGTATGCTTATCAGAATCTAACATCATTTTAAGATTATTCATGAATATCTTGATATCCTAGGCTTCTGCCAACTCTTTCTGCAAAGTCTTCTGCAAGTCCTGTTCACTATAATTGGCACTTTGTAAGTAAGAACTTGTAAGACGTTTTCAAAGAGCATCAAGATGTTGCTTGTTTTCTAACAAAACATAGGAAAAGCAAATTCTGAAACAGCGTACAGTAGAACAGATCATGTGGGACTTGAAAAAAACTCTTGAAACTTCACCAGTCCCAGGTCACTGGAGCAGTTAGGAGAATTCCTTAAAGAGAATCAGAAAAGAAGCATTCCTAACACTGCTGCAAGTCTTAGTATTGTTGGGGCTTTAAGTTGCTATCCACACATAATGGGAGAGAAACATAAACTGCCATTGAATTTAATGCTGAAGTGAAGAGAGAATATAATCATTGATGCCCAGAATCACTATCCTAAAATGAATGATTAGCTAGGGACAAGGCCCAGTGTGGCACAGTGGGACATATCAAAAGCCATTACTCACGGACAGCTGATGACAATAGTGTTCAAAGTAGGGAAAATGACATTGCTGACTTCTCAATAGTTATGGGATGGAAACAACAGGAACAACAGCAAAATAATAATTTTCTAAAAATAATACACACTCACAAAATTGCAACTAATCTAAAAGCACACCAAAATTCTGAAATGAGCAGAAGTGTGAAAAGAAAGAACATGTATTAGACAAGGTTTGTAAAAGGAGATGTTTATACTAATATACATACCTTGAGTCCTGGTGTGACCCTGTAGGATAAACACTGAGCTGCTCACCAAGAGGTCGGCAGTTCAACCACAAGATCACTGAGTCAGAACTGACACAACTGCATTTTAACGTCAACATATCTATGTTGTTGTTGTTAAGTACTATGGAGTTGGTTCCAACTCATAGTAACCCTGCACAGGGTTTCCAAGGTTGCAAATCTTTACGGGAACAAAAGGCCTAATCTTTCTCCCGCAGAACAGCTGGTAGTTTCAAACTGCCGACCTTGAGGTTAGCAGCCCAATTCGTAACCACTAGACTACCAAAGCTCCGTTACCTTATCTATATATGCCTCATATTATTGAGGTTAAACGTTGGCAGATCAAGCTCACCAGCTGCTCCTTGGAAACCCTATACAGGGTTGCTATGGGTCAGAACCGACTTGACAGCACTTAACAACAACAAAAACAAATGTTATTGCAGCATTTGTTATCATTAAGTGCCACTGAGTCAGTTCTTAATCATCGTGACACTGTACAGTGTTGTAAATGTTTGTAGAGGCAGAAAACCTCATCTTTCTCCCATAATGGGCTTGAACTGCCCATCTTGTGGCTCAAAATCCAATATGGAGCCACCATACTCTCCCCATAAAACACAGTATAACACAAAGCATATGTGCGAAAGAGAAGGGTATAAAGCTATATATTCCCTGGTGAATTTTTGTAATCACCAAAAATAAGTGAAATCTATAGACAGCTAATCAAATTAAAATAGCCTTTGAAATGACTGATTTGCTGTACCTAAAAGTTAATAATTTAGAGTGTTTGCAGAAGACAAATAGATTAGTGGAACTTTCTAAAAATTAGACACTTATGTGCATCTAAAGATTTCACCAAAAGAGTAATACATTTTCAGCAATGGCATATCAGACAAGAAACTAATCTCTAAAATGTATAGAAAACTTCTAAACACCTCAACAACAAAAAGACAAATAATCTAATTTAAAAATTGGCATAGGACATAAACAGACACTTCACCCAAGAAGACATGCAGGCAGTCAACAAATATTTTAAGAACTACTTGCAATAATTAGCCATTATTGTTGTTGTTGAGAGCCAGCAAGCAGATTCTGACTCGTAGCAATCCTGCATGGGGTTACCAAGGAGCAGCTGGAGGGTTTGAACGGCCAACCTTGCAGTTAGCAACTCGGTGCCTATCCTACAGCACCACACCAGGACTCTATTAGAAATACACAAATCAAAAATACTATGAGATATAATTTTACCCCAGCATTAATGTTGTTGTTGTTAAATGTCATCGAGTTGGTTTCAACCCATGGTGACCCAATAGCAAAGTTAAAAAACATAAAATAACAAATGTTGGAGAGGGTGTGGGAGAGACTGGGACCCTCCTATATTGCTGATATAAATAGGTCAGCCACTGTGGAAAATTGCATGGTGCTTCCTCCAAAAAATTGGAAATACAAATTTTGTATGACCCAGAAACACTTCTACTTGGTATATATCATCAACAAGTAAGTTGAGACACGTATAGATAAAATGCACGCCCATGTTTATCGCAGCACTGTTCACAACAGAAAAAAGATGGAGACAGAAATGGATCATTAGAAGAATGGAAAAACAAACTTTGGAAGAAACAATATTGAATGCAACATTGAAGAATAATGATGAATCTGAGAAAAACTTCATAACATGGAAGATCCTGGAGGACATTACACTGAGTTAAATTAATCAATCACAAAGGACAAACACTGTATGAGACCACTATTGTAAAAAGTGAAGGAAAAGTTTTCAAGCTAAAAGAAAAATCAATAATATCAAGTATTTGAGTGGAAAAACGAAGTTAGTGATAATACTCACAGAAAGTCTAAAAGTACACATCTACATGTCCTATGGCGAATGTCAAATAGAACACATTTTGCCTCTGATGTGGCAAGCGTCTTCTTAATCAATAAGGGTATAAATTCCATTTATAGCGTTGTTGTTGTTGTAAAGTGCTGTCGAGTCGGTTGCTATTCATAGCAACTCTGTTTAGGGTTTCCGAGGAGCGGCTGGTGAGATTGAGCCGCTGACCTTGCAGTTCAAACTGACCTTGCGGCTCAGCGCATTAACCCACAGTGCCACACCGGGACTCCATTTATAGTATTTGTTGTTGTGAAATGCCATCCCGTCGATTTCGACCCTAGTGACCCTGTGTAGGGTATCCAAGGTGAAGCTCGTGAGCTTGAACCACAGATCTTGCAGTTCAAATGACTTTGTAGTCTGACGCATTAACCCACAGCGCCACACCAGGACTCCATTTATACTGTAGAGTGTCTTCAAAAAGGAAGGCCATAATAAGGAGAATGTTGTTGTTAAGTGCCGTCAAGTCGGTTCCGACCCATAGCGACCCTGTACAGGGTTTCCGAGGCTGTAAATCTTTACGGGAGCAGAAAGCCTCTCATCTTTCTTCCGTGGAGCGGCTGGTAGTTTCGAACTACCGACCTTAAGGTTCGCAGCCCAATTCGTAACCACTATGCTACCAGAGCTCCTTTCCTTTATAAATAGCAAATTCCGTATGAATATGTTTATTTCAGTTATAAATAGTATAGTATTGCTATTCAGATAGAAGTACCATAGTCTTTGAAATTTTGAAACATTTTTCTTAATGTTTGTACAAAGTATTAGTGCTGTCAGTATTGCTCACTATATCCAATATAAATTAGACATTCTATTCTACCTGCTTTAATTTGTTTATTAGAAGCAAGTCAGTAAGTCTAGGCCACACTCACAAAGGTGCTATTGCCAGAAGGTGGTGTGTGTTAAGTGCCGTCGAGTCGATTAGACCCATAGCGACCCTGTATAGGGTTTCTGAGGAGCAGCTGGTGAGCTTGAACCACGGACCTTGCAGTTCAAACAGCTTTGCAGTCTGGCACATTAACCCACAGCGCCACACCAGAAGGTAGGACTCATGAAAAGGACTTCCCACCCCAATGTTGTTGTTACAGCAGGTGACTTGGTTCCGACTCATAGTGACACTGTATAGGGTTTTCAAAGAGCAGCTGGTGAGTTTGAACAGCCAACCTTGTCATTCAAACTTCAGTGCTGTTCTACACCAGGAGTCCTACCACAATTGTTGTTAAGTGCCATCAAGTTGATTCCTGTATAGGATTTCCGAGGAGCAGCTTGTAACTTTGAACCTCAGAAATAAATTAACTTACTATTTTTCAATTGGGTCAGTCTTTTCATTGTTGGTACATTCCACTAAAACATAATAATGAGACTACTGAACTTGAGTTCTAATGTTTTTGCCAATTCCAATATACTTAAAATTAATGGCATTTATCAGAAAAAAAATGTCAGAATTGAATAACTATCTCAAGAAAAATATGATTAAATGATTCGTTAGCACCATAGAAAGTAGAGCCCAGGAAGGAGCTGTTGGCAACTGGATATTAGAGCACAGAAGATTGCATGGAAAGGGAAAGCATTAACAATGAAAGGCATCGAAGTAGAAAAGTAAGGATGTTATTTGCTGTTTGCTGTTGTTAAGTGCCAAGGAGTCAATTCCAATTCACAGTGACCCTGCATAGGGTTTCCAAGGAGCAGCTGGTAAGCTTGAACCACTGACCTTGCACTTCAAACTGAATTTGCAGTATTTTACCCACAGTGACACACCAAGTCTTTGTTGTGGTTGTTAAGTGCCATCAAATTGCTTCCAACTCATAGCCACCCTTTTTAGGGTTACCAAGGAGCAATTGGTTCATTTGAACTGCTGAACTTGTGGTTCGCAGTCCAGTGCTGATCCACAGTGCCACATCAGAGATATAAGGTGATGTAAATGAAACTAAAAATAGTCTTGTTTGTAGAATATAGCCTACATATGATAGAAGGAGGCTAGAAAATTAAATTGAATTAGGAGGTTTGGTAATTTAGAGCTAAGAGCACCATGAATTTCAAACCAAGGTGACTGACATAAACTAAACAAAAAAGAGTCACAGAAAGTTTCTAAGTATAGGAAGAATATCTGCATAACTGTGATTTAGAAATAAAACTTTGGCAGCCATCAGATAAACTTAGTACTAGATTACTCAAGGAAGGGTAAGTAGCTTGGCAGCCAAGTGGTCTGAAAGGGGACTGTCTGTTGCTGACAAAAAGAAGGAAACGACATTCTGCAGACTTCTCTCTCTGGCCATGTTCTCTACTTAGTCTCTATTTTTATCTCAAATTTCTCTCTGACCCAAATTTTTAATATACCTATTAAAATAATTATTCTGCATATCAAATATAGCATTGTTATTGTTGTTAAGCGCTGTCGAGTCAGTTCCAACCCATAGCAACCCTGTGTAGGGTTTCCAAGGAGCTTCTGGTGAGTTTTAACTGCCAACCCTTGTGGTTCAAACTGACTTTGCATTCCAGTGCATTAACCCACAGTGCCACACCAGGACAGCATACCTCCCAATTAATACATCATTCCTCCTTTGAAACCTGTTCTCCTCTATGCCTTGTCTATATTATCAGCACCACCATTGTTGGCTCAGTACCGTAGGATATATACATATATGAGTACAAAATAGACACTGGGGAATTAAGATCCTCACTCTCTTTCATTCCCACCTTTCAATCAGAGCAGCCACCAGCATTGTTAATCCTATCTCCTGCCTTCCATTTATTACAATCCTGGTGTGGCACTGCGAGCTAATGCACTGGACTGCAAGGTGGGTTTGAAACTCAACGTCAGTGGTTAAAGCTCACCAACCTCTCCATGGAAACCCTATGCAGGGTCACTATGAGTTGGAACCTACTCAATGACACTTAATAGCAACAAGCTCTCTATTTCCAAGGTCTTTGGCTTACCTGTTTCAGAAATTCTTGCTACCTGAAGTAAAGAAAACTTAATTAACAGAGGGGGACTTCCTCTACAGCTCCATTAAGATGCTAGTACTGAAGAATATCCTAGAAGAATTTTGACACTCAAATCAAGGGGATGAGTCTGAAAGGCCAATTGGATTTTCCACTGGTCTAGTAGAACGGTTCCCTGAGAGTCACTACAGATATGTAATTATGACTAATTATTCTCTTATAAGAAAATTAAATCAATAAATATGGTAAATGGAAGAAAAAATAGAAAGTGGTATTTCCCAAACATATGAGATTGTATACTAATGTTTATCAGCAGTATGTGAGAAATGTTGTCCACACCAACAAATGCTCAAGTAATCCAATCTGTACTCATTATAGTGATAGTGAGGTTTTCTTTATTTGATTTTGCAAAATCGGGCGCCCAACCCCATAGACACCGGCAGAAGTGCTGCATTGCTGGCCCGCAAGACAGTTTTATTCCCCAGTCTCGAAAAAGCCCTTCCTCTAGATCCAGTTCCCCATTTACAATTCTAGCAGCACTTCCCATTTTCTTTACCCCAAGAGAAGCCAAAATGCCACTACCATAGTCTTAATGACTGCATTTTTATTTAAAGTTTCTAGTCCTAGAACAGATTTATTTCCTCCCTTCCCCCAATTCATCCTGCTTACATATCCCTGGATGTGAAGTAACAACCTATGTCTGGCTGTTAGAACACTCTCATGAGCCCTTTATTCCTGAAGATGGACCACCTTGAGAATTTCTAACACGTATACATAGGAAAAGGAGCTCTGGTAGTGTAGTGTTTGCGAATCGGGCTATGAACCGCAAGGTCAGCAGTTCGAAACTACCAGCTGTTCCACAGGAAAAAGATGAGGCTTTCTGCTCCTGTAAAGATTTGCTGCCTCGGAAACCCTGTACAGGGTTGCTATAATGTCCGAACAGACTCTATGGCACTTAACAACAACAACAACAACAACAATAACACATAGGGACATGTTAAGGGATTGATAAAAATCCTTAAATACACATAACTGTGTCAAAGAGAGAGAGTCAATTCTTAGAATTGAACTCAATTCATTTTATGACAGTGATTGTGATTTTGCTGGACACTTGGTGAACAGATATAGGGGTTAGGCATTGCTTCTGTAATATCAGTGGTTTGTGATGAAAATGAGCTCCATTGAAAATTCTCTAAGCAATTAGTGAGTTAATGTGATGCACTGCAAATTCAGTTTGAACCATAATGTTGGCTCCTTGGAAACACTATACAGTGTCATTATGGGCCAGAACCAACTCAATGGAATTTAAAAATAACAAGCAATTAAAGGTATGGCACTGCATGATAAGCACTGAACTGTTAACTATAAGGTTGGTGGTTCAAATCCACCAGGCAGCCCTAGGAACCCTATACAGTATGACTATGATATAGAACTTATTCGACAGAACTTAACAACAACAGTAGAAGGAAGGTGGCCTGGGACAGCCATAGTGAGGAATCTTTCTGTAATTCCCAGAAGAACTCTTAAAAAGGGGATAGGGAAAAAAGATATTTTTTAAATCTTTACTTCAGCCTCTAAATTTGTTTTACACAAATAACAAAAGGATATGAAACTAAACAAAACACAGAACTCTTCCTGGAAAATGATAAGGCTCTGCCTATGGAACTTTAAATTCAGAAACTAGAGATCTGACCTATTTAGAACAGGTTTTGGCAGGTGTGAATTGAGTCTGTGCTCTGCTTAAGGCATAATTTGATTGAGCCCCACACCCTTAAAAATTTCTCCTGATGCTGGAATTCACAGCTGGCAGGCAATGGGGAGGGTGGGGAGAGTTGGCATTTATTGCTTACCTCTGAGGCGCCAGGGGAACCAGACACAAATTGGGTGATTTCTGCACCACTAGCTCAGATCCTATGGATAAGGACAATAGGACTTGGAACAGCAGTTCAAGCTTGTTGTAGTGTTTTAAGAATGTCTGCAGCAAAGTGACCCCATAAGGACAAAATACTAATATGACTTAATTTAAGATTTTGCCACTGGGATTCATATGTTGCTGTTGTTAAGTGCCATTGTGTCACTTCGGAATCATAGCAACCCCCCTATATTTGGTTTCTGAGGAATAGCTGGTGAGTTTGAACCATCGACCTTGTAGTTCAAACCGACCTTTAAGTCCAGTGCTTATCCTACAGTGCCACACAAGGACTGCATTTGGATAACAAGACTGGACCCTATAAGAGAGATCTGCCCTGTGTCTCAGAGAAGAGAGATTTCTCAGCTTGCCTAAAATTATAGGAAAGTACAATCACTTCTCTTTTGCCTTTGTTTGTAGAGAAGACAAAAGAATGTTCTATCTTCATGGTACCCACAATGATTACAAAGGAAGCTCAAGAATGCCCAATGGCAGGGGGTTCAGAGAATATGACTATCCTCATATTCAGGATAGTTAAAATCTAGAGAGAGGGGGAAAGGAACAAAACATCCTCTTAGAGCAAAACTCTGACTGGAAGAATTGGCTGGGGATGCTAATTCCTCTTCACTTTAGTTCTAATGTGGAGGAAAAAAAAAACAACAAAAAACAGTCACGAAGATGTCCAATTTTAAACCAGTAAGACCTAGAGACTTGAGGAAAAACAATGACTTTGAAGCCAGCCCATGCCCACCAAAGCATATTATGTCTTCATCTTCTGCCAAAAATGCTCACCTTGTAAAGATTTCAGACCCGATTAAATATGGAAGAAAAGGACGAAATTGTGTTCCTCTTCCAAATGAGTTAAGACCACTACTGGGAGTCTCCCATGCTCAGAATCTCTTGGTTGGTAAGAACTCCTCTTACAAATATGAACACCAGTTTACCCCTTAGTAACAGTCCTGCAGTGTAGTGTGCAAGAGAGTTTTGGATGTAAGTCAGTTATTTTTTTAAAAACATGTTCAGTTCACCAAATAATCTTACAAAAACAAACAAACAAACAAACAAACCTAAACCCACTGTTTTCAAGTTGATTCTGACACATAGCGACCCTGTATAGGGTTTCCAAGACTAAAAATTCACAGTAGCAGACAGTTACATGTGTCTCCTGAGGAGTGTCTGGTGGGTTTTGAATATTCAGCCTGTGCTTAGCAATGAAATACCTAGCCCAAAGCACCACCAGAACTTATTTTCTTAAAAAATAAGCATATACAGTCATATATTTGTCCATAAGCAAATAATCTTCAAAAGAATTAATTTGAAATAATTTTAGAATATTTAAATGGATTTTTATGAAGATGTGTGATGTTCTGAAAATATACAATAACTACAATAAATGAAAATATCAATAATAAAATAACAAAGAGCTTAAGAGCAACTTACTCCCAATCCCTTATTCACATTTCCCTCCAATCATCAATCGGAATTGTATTTGTTTTTTCGCTCCCAGCTTCATTTTGCACAAGTATAGTGGAAATTGGTAAACCTATGGGATAATTCTCTAATTCTTCTAGAATTCCAAAATTTGCAAATATAAATATATTTATATGAAACTTATTATGCATGGTTCACAATTCTATTGAGAGTCTGCGATTTACTGAGTTCAATTTAATAGGACAGGTTTACACTTAAGGTTGATTTCTCCCTTGATTGTCTCAGTTCAAAAACAAAGAACTATCAGAGCCTTATTTATTGGGTTGTAGATGATGCACAGTCAGGATATCTAGTTGATAATACACACAGTAGATTCCATTTACTGTGGGCTGACCATACACAGACACTGGGCTGAGTACTTTATAAAGGATTTCTATGTCATCTCACTTTATGTTATAGCAATACTCCTAACCAAATCCTTGAGACAGGTTTCAAATGTCCCATTTGAAAAGAAGATGCTTTTGTCTAAAGAGCCTGTCCAAGACTTCAGGTCTTCCTAACTCCAAAATCCAGATCTGGAATTCTGGTGTGGCACTTGGAGGATAAGCACTGGTCTGCTAACTGAAAATTGGGCGGATCCACTAGCCACCCCTTGGAAACCCTCTACAGGGTCACTATGAGTCCAGACTAACTCCATGATACTTCACAACAACAACAGCAATGCTACACCATTTCCCCACCAGTTACTGCCACTAAAACTCCCAGGGCACTTTTTAAATGTTTGGTCCAGTAAAATGGTAACTTACACATCACTGAGTTCTAGAGGCTAATGGGAAAAATCAGAAAAATTAAAATTAATAAATTATCTGTTGTTAGATATAACTAAACTCTTCCTTGCTTTGAGCTGCCATCATCTTTCCTAAGGTAGCAGACTTCACAGTGTAAGTTTTCTGAAGAAAGAAAGCTCAACGAACTAATGCATTTAGTTCTAACTGTGTGTAGGAACTTTGCCACCAACAGGGTCCTCCTCAGTTGGTATTATTGTTGTTATTTCCTATGAGGGAAACTTAATCTTAAAAAGCGTTGGCCATTTAGCCACATTTTCACACTCTGAAAGACACATATCATGCTTTCTTCATGTAAATATTTATATACATTTTTATATTTGTGTGGCACTGTAGGAAAAGCACTGGACTGATAACTGAAAAGCTGCCAGTTCAAGCCCATCAGCCATTCAATGAGTCAGAACGGACACAACCACACTTAGCAACAACATACAGAAATGATCTTAATAAATGTCGAATAATAAAAATGGATCAGTGGTGAGATTGGCATCTAATGTCTTTCCTTTTTTTTTTTTTTTGACAGAAAGCTTTTTTAATGTTTTAAAAGTATAAGTACTCACTCAGTCCAAAAAGGCACACACTCTGAATGGTATTTGTTATGGGTTATATTGTGTTCTCAAAAAATATATGTCAAATATCCTAATACCTGTACCTGAAGGAACCCTGATGGCACAGTGGTTAGGTGACAGACTGCTTACCCAGAGGTGGGTGTTCTTACCAGGAAGTTGTTTCACAAGAAAAATATTCACAGTCTGTTGCATAAAAATGTAAAGCCTGTAAAATCCAGACAAACCACACAAAAAACACTAAAGGGAGTTATTTGGATAGAGCATCAACAATAGCAGGAAAAAACCTTATATTAACATACATGACACATCACCAAGTACTCAGCCCAGTTATGTTGTTGTTATAAGTACTGTTGATTTAGTTCTGACTCATAGTGACCCTGTATAATGTTTCTGTAGAGCAGCTGGTGGTTTTGAACTGCTGATCTTGTGGGTCACAGTCTCATGTTGACCCTACAGTGCTACACCAGGAGTCTAGAATCCAGCTAAGGATGTATCCACAGTAAAACAAATATACGATTCCAAAAATAGGGAGGCAGAGTTGGAAGTTTGCAACAACATCAACAAAAACTAAAAAACAAAGAAGAAAAATAGTATGGCTACAGAATTCCCAAATGAAGAAGAAACCAAGCAGATTTCAAAAATAAATTTAAAAAATAAAACTATAATTCTAAAACTAAAATAACTCTTACTTTTAGCTCTAGCTCATCAAGCTTTACCGCTAACCCTAACACTAGCCGTAGTCCTAACCATAACCTTAAGGCTACATGAAACTCTAGGCTTGGCCTAGCCTGGCCATAGTCCTAACCCTAACTTCTATCTACTCCCACACCCCACCAAATAAAAGTAGCACAGTGGTTATGAATAGGGCTGCTAACCTCAAGGTCAGCAGTTCAAAATTACCAGAGGTTCTGCAGGACCAAGATGAGGCATTCTGCTCCCATAAAGATTTTCAGCCTTAGAAACCCTGTGCCGGGTCACTATGAGTGGAACCGACTCCAAAGCATACAACCACCAGAAAAAATTTTTACAGCCTTTGAAACCCTCTGAGACAGTTCTACTTTGTCCTCTAGAGTAACTATGTTTCTAAATTGCCTTGATGGCAATAGACTTTGGTTTTAAACTGTGAGAAAAATAAATTTATGTTTATTAAAGCCATCTATTTGTGGTAGTTTTATTATAGTAATTCTAATGTCTTTCTTGTTTATTATTTTATAAATGTTGTTGTTGTTAATTGCTGTAGAATTGATTGCCATTTCCAAGGGGTGGCTGGTAGGTTTCAGCGGCAAACCTTGTGGTTAGCAGTTCACCTGCTTATCCTACAACACCATACCAAAACTCCGTATAGTCAGTTCCAGCCCATAGCTACCCTGTATAGTTTCCAAGGAGCATCTACTAGGTTTGAGCTGCCAACCTTGAGGTTAGCAGTACAGTGCTGCAGCATGACACTGGGACTCCACCATATAACTCTGTATAACTCAATAATAACTGCTTTGCTGAATGAAGGAAGGAAAGTATGTCTTCATATTTCAAACCTTATTCATTATTCTCCTCTAAGCTGTAATGAGCCCCACTGGTGCAGTGGGATAAGTGTTGGACTGCTAGCCTAAAGGTTGACCATTCAAATCCAGAAGCCACCCCGCAGGAGAATAAGGCAGTCCTTGAAAAAAATCTACAGCTTTGGTAACCCTAGGGAACAGTTCCATTCTTCCCTATTTGGTCGCTATGACTTGTAATCTATGAACAGTACTAGGTTAATTCTCTATCATCTTTGTACTAACAACATCTAACATCCCAGTTACCTGGCACTCAATGCTGCTGCTACTGTTTGCCTTTGAGTTGGTCCCGACTCATACAGACCCTGTATAGAGTTTCCAAGGCTGAAAAATCTTTATGGGAGCAGAAAGCTTCAATAGTACTTAGTAAATGTAAACTGACTCTAGAATACTTACTGTAAGAACAAATGAAAAACAGTTTTCCAATACACCTACAGACTTCCAGTGGAAAAGTAAACTTAAGTCTATGATCAGGCCAACAACTACAATGAGGTGGGTAAAATCAAGTGAAACAGAAAAATCAGAGCAGCTGAAATGTCTACCTATGGAAACCTGAATCTTGAGTGTATATAGAACTGCCATGACAGAAACTCATAAACACATACATAACAGAATATAGCCCTACAGAGACACAGATCAGTATTATTAGATTCTTCAGGTATCCAGGTCCCATAGCATTTAAAATCTTAAAGAAAAAGTCAAAGTAGTGAACTGAATCAGCAACCAATGTGAAAAGTACTTCTGTTAAATATGAAGAGAAACCAAATTCACACATTCCCCTCCCTTTTGCTGTGATTTCTCAAATATAAACTGAGAGAGCAGAATGATGATATCACTATAGATTCAATGTTATAGTTAACCAAAGTGCTCCTATTCTTATTTTCTTCTTCCTTGGGGAGCCTTCATCTCAGGATAACTTTTAAATAGAAACAACCAGCTTTTCAGCAGAGCTTGATTATCAATTTGCACCTCTGGCAAAGGAAGGCCTAGAATTCTATTGTTTTGTTAATTGTCAATTTGCATCTTTGAAAGGTGTTGCATTTTCTCTTCTTTCTAGCAGGTTAAGACTAATTCTGTATGTTAATAAATATTATAAACACTTTCCACAGAAATGCAATTTGCTAAAAATTATGTTATTATTGTGAGTCTCCATTTTTTCTTATACTTAATTACATACTAGTTTTTAAAGTTAATTTTAAGAAAATGTATTGAGCTCTTCATTTTTTTTCCTTCACAAAAAGTTTTGCTTTTCAAATTAACACTTAGAAAAAAATGCTTTTTACAGTGCATCATTGACCTTCCTGGAAGAGTTACAAATTATTAGTTAAGTCACAATTGTGCAAGGTAGCCTATGGTTGCTACCTTGAATGTTTGAAATTTATTTTTCTTCATTTTATTCTGATTTATATCTATTTTGTTGTTGTTAAGTTGGTTCCGACTCATAGGGAACCTGTATTGGGTTTCTGAGGCCCATCTGGTAACTATATACTAAAAAGCATGATAAGTATAAAAAGGGGAAACAAAAATTCATTTAATAAAGTAAGTTAAAAGTAAGAAATCCATCCAAGATGAGAAAAACATGGCAAGAAAAGCAACAGAAATAAGATAAAGATTATTCCTTACATTGAGTTTACAAGTAGAAACTTGGAGAACTAAACGTTCTTTACATGTCCTCTCAGTATTTGTTCTAGTGCTTGATTTAGAATGATATGATCTTTTTGATATGCTTGTCAAAGCAAGTATTTTCAATACGTTGCAACAGTTTTCCTATCTGATTGCTAAATATAAAATGCTAAATCCAAAATTATATGGTAAATCTCAAAAAGTCTCAGATTAAGGAAATGGTGTTTATAAAGATACAATAACATATTTTGCAACAGATCCAAGTGACAATTAGTTCAGCACTGGATTGTGACCCACAAGGTTGGCAGTTCAAACCCACCAGCTGCTCCTTGGAAACCCTATGCAGAGTTGCTATAAATCAGAACAGACTCAGCAACACTTAGCAACACCACCTTACAGGAGCACTGGTGATGCTTTAGGATAAGTATTAGACTGCTAACCACAAGATCACCAGCTGCTCCCCTGAGGAAAGATAAAGCTTTACTCTCCTGTAAAGATTTACAGCCACAGAAACCCTGTACAGGGTCATTATGAGTCCAAATGGACTCAAGAGAACTTAACAACAAAAGCATGTTTACTTATATTATATCCTACATCCTTTCTAAAAGCACAGAACCGCTAACCAAAAGATTGGTGGTCAAAGCGAACAGTGTTCAGAAACTCTATCAGTAGGAATCCACTCCACAGCAGTTAACAAAACCAACAACAATACCTGTTTGTGTTACTTTGGTTTTCAAATGCAAACCATTGATAACAATATCAACCTATAGATAACAAAGAGCATACATTTAAAATATCTCTAAACATTTGTAAAATGTAAATGTTAAATGCGTTGCTTATTGCTATTACTGGGCCTGTTCCTCAACCATCTCATCATTCCAAGAAGCATCCACTTGTCATTATACACACATATTATAAACATGTAAAAGCTTTCTTGAAAGTATTAATACCTTGAGAAGAAAATTTGTCTAACATTGAAATTGAATTCTTAAATCCAGTCTAACCTTTACCCACAGTATTTGTGTCATACATACATATATACACTAACCATTTTATAGATTGTATAATGACTCTTAATATTATTCTACATTCCTTTTATGAAATCTATTATATTGAAATTGAAATGGTATTGTAATGTAATGTGCAAAGACCTGGAGTTAGAAAACCAAAAAGGAAGAACACAATCAATATTTCTGCAGCTGAAAGAACTGAAGAAAAAATTCAAGCCTCAGGTTGCAATATTGAAGTAGTCTATGGGGAAAACATTGAATGACACTGGGAACACAAAAAGAAGATAAAAAGAATACATAGAGTCACTGTAATAAAAAGAACTGATTGATGTTCACTCGTTTCAAGAGGTAGCATAAAATCTAGAACCAATTTTCTTGAAGGAAAAAGTCTATGCAGTGCTGGCAGCATTAGCAAAAAGTAAGACTCCAGGAATGATCTTGTCAAGAAATTATGAAAACAGCTACCTGGCCAAAAGATTGTAAGGGATCCATATTTGTGTCTATTCCAAAGGTGACCCAATGGAAATCATCAAACAATATCAGAAATATCACATGCAAGTAAAATTTTGCAAAAGAGAAATCAGAAACTTCAGTAGGGAATGAAACACGATTAAAAAAAAAAAAAAATCTCCCAACTGGACCAATAAATAACAACATCATAAAGAGCGAAAAGATTGAAGCTGTCAAAGATTTCAATTTGCTTGGATTCACAATCATCACACCTAGAAACTGTTACTTTTGTTACGTGCCACCAAGTCCATTCTGATTCACAGAAACCCTATGAACAAGAGAATGAAATACTGCCTGGCCCTGACCCATCCTCTGGTACTCTTGAGTACACTGCTGCTGCTACTGTGCCAATTCATCTCATTAGAGGTCTTCCTCTTTCTCACAGACCTTTAAATTTACCTAGCATGATATCCTTCTCCTGGGACTGGTTCGTCCTGTCAATATACCTGTAGTATTGCCATTCTGGCTACCAAGAAGCATTCTGGTTGTAATTCTTCCTACACAGATTCATTTGTTGTTCTAGCAGTCCACGGCATTTTTTATATTTTTCACCAATATCATAACTCAAATGCATCAATTCTTCTACAGTTTTCCTTATACATTGTCCAACTTTCACATGCATAAGAGGTTATTGAAAATACCATGGCTCAGTTCAGATGCACTTTAGTCCTCAAACTGACATCTTTACTCTTTAACACTTTAGAGAGGTCTTGTGCAGCAGGTTTGTATAATGTACTATACTTCGTTTAATTTCTTGACAGTTGCTTCCCGAGTGTTGATGGATCCAAGCACAATGAAGTCTTTGACAACTTCAATCTTTTCTCCATTTATCACCATATTATTTATTGCTCCAGTGGTGAAGATTCTTGCATTCTTTACATTGAGGTGTAACCTGTGTAAAGAATGCCTTTTATCTTCATCAGTATTTTAAGTCTTTGTTTTCAGCAAGGAAGTTTGCATCATTTGCATATCTTATGTTCATAACGAGTCTACCTCCAATCCTGATGCCATGTTCTTCTTCATATAATCCAACTTTTCAGATAATTTGCTCAGCATATAGATTGAATAAATATGGAGAAAGAATACAACCCTAGAGCACATCTTTCCTGATTTTTAACTTTTCATTGTCCACTGTTCTGTTTGAACGACTGCCTCTTGGTCTATATACAAGTTCTTCATAAGTAAAATCAAATGTTTCAGAATATTCATTCTCCACAATGTGGTCCATAAGTTGTCATTACACACATAGTCAAAAAGCTTTTGCATACTCAATAAATCACAGGTAAATATCTTTCTAGTATTATCTGTTTTCAGTCAAGATCCATTTAATGTCAGCAATGATGTTCCTTGTCCAATGTTCACATCTGAATCTGCCTTGAGCCTCTGGCAATTCCCTATCAATGTATGGTTGCAACTGCTTTTCAATTATCAAGAACAAAATATTACTTGCATGTGATATTAATTACATTTTCCAATAATTTCCACATTCCCTTAGATCACCTCTCTTTGGAATGGGAACAAATATGTATCTCTTCCAATAATTTGGCCACATAGCTGTCTTTCAAATTGCTTGGCATATATGAGTGAGTACACCATTGCTATATCAGTTTTTGGAAAGATTTTAATTTGTATTCCATCAATTCCCAGAGACTTGTACTTTGCCAATGCCTTCAGAGCACCTTGGACTTCCTCCTTAAGTACCATTACCTCTTGAAACAATTGAACATCTACCATTTAATTTTGGTACAATGACTCTGTATGTTGCTTTCATTTTCATTTGATGCCTTCTGCATCATTCAATATTTTGCCCAAAGAATCCTTCAGTATTTCAAGTTGAGGCTTGAATTTTTCCTCAGTTCTTTCAGCTTGAGAAATGCTGAGCATGTTCTTTCCTTTTAGTTTGCTAACACCATGTCTGCATATTTTATTATAATATTTGACTTTGTTTTGTGAAGCTGTCTTTTGAAATTTTCTGTTTAGCCCTTTTATCTCTTCATTTTTACATTTGCTTTAGCATCTCTAAGCTGGAAAGCAAGTTTCTTCTGACATCCATTTTGGTCTTTTCTTTCTCACTTGCCTTCTTAATGACCTTGTTTCTACCATTGGGAGGCCATAAAACAAATGCAAATTGACTAGAATTTATAAATTAACTCACATGGTGCTTATTTTTTCAAGGAAAATACTACTTAAATAAATATCAATGGGTAATCAAATTTAGAGAAACTTCTCAAAAGTCATCTAGAATCTCTATGTAACATATAGGCTTTTGCATAATTTTAAGAGCCTTGGTAAGCTTTTTAACGATCATGCTACCTGCTAGTTTACAGTATTCTAGTACTTTCCTGTATCAGTTTTTCCCTTTGAAAATCTTCCATTGGTTCTGCTTTTTTGAAAATCACTTCAACTATTTTAAAATTGACTTTGCACCTTCTTTTATGCTTAAATTAACCTTCCACTTTGTACAGACAATATAGTGCAGGTGATATACAAAAATCCCTGAGGCAGAAGGAGGGAGCCACTAAAAGTTAGTGTTCAATGGGCTTTCTTTCCACTTTGACCTATGCACTTGCTGCTCCTTCTGCTTTGAAGATCCCTAATTCCATCTGAAAAAATCCAGCTTCATGTCACCTTGCTTAAAATTACCTTCTCTGTGAACTTCTTTTGCTTTTCCAAAGAGAAGGTGCTGCTTCATTCTCATTTCTTTCAGGACTTTGCTCCTGGTAGCGTAGTGGTTACGAATCGGGCTGCGAACCTTAAGGTCAGCGGTTCGAAACTACCAGCCGCTCCGCGGGAGAAAGATGAGGCTTTCTACTCCCGTAAAGATTTACACCCTTGGAAACCCTATACAGGGTCGCTATGGGTCGGAACCGACTCAATGGCACTTAACAACAACAACAACACATATGTATTATTTCTATCTTGATATTTAATAAGAATTTCAAATTGATTGTGCCCAAAGTTGATCTCCTATTCTTTATCTCCAAACATACTCCTCTGTTTTCCGAATGAATCTCAATACATGGAAATTTCCACTTTCCAGTTACTCGCATCAGAAACCTCATGTCATATGTAACACCTCTTTCTCTCACACCTTATACTCACCTCATCAAATGTTGTTGACTGAGTCTATAAAATATGTGAATTCAATCACTTGATCACTTCCTCTAATCAACTCCACTGCTACCACCCCAACTTAATATACCATGATATCTTGTCTAGTTTATTTCAATAAACTTCCAACTGAACTTCGTTTCTACTCCTTTCACCAAAACCTGTTTCTTCTCACTGCCAGTCACAGTGATCCTTTTCTAACATGATACAATTCTCTCCAGTCAGCATCCTATGGAGACTTTTCATCTTATCCAGAGTCAAATCCAAAATGCTTACAGTGTCCTTTCAAGGCTAAATGGTCTGGACCCCAACGTTTCTCAGATGTCATAGCTTCTTATTTACTTCTGAAGAACACACACTGTTTTTCAGGCAACTGGACCTCTGTGTTCTTTCTGTAACACCCCAGACACGCTCCCATTTGCTGTTGCTCCTTTTCACAAGAATAATCTTTTGCTTTTTAAAAAAATTTATGATTTTGGTACAACTTTACAGAACAAATCAGTTTGTCATTCTACAATTCATACATATTTTGTTTTATGACATGGACTGAAATCTCCACAACTTAATAGCACTCTTATTACTTTCTCCATATGTTATCCATTTCCAATCATTCTTTCCTGTCCTTCCTGCTTTACAAGCTTTGTTTTGGGGCAAGTATTGTCCTCACAGGAATACTCTTCTTCGCAGGTATGGATATTGCATGTTCTATTATCTAGTAAGAGTTTTGTTCGAAAGTAAACTTCTTAGGGAGGAGTTTCTTGACCACCTAAATTAAAATCATTACTCCCCACTTCCACTCTGGCAGTCCATATCTTTGTTTTTATTTGTCTCCATAGTTTATCTAATTCATTACAGAGCTTCCTCATTCTATTATGCCCATCATCTGCAATACCCCCAAAAGCTAAGGGTTTTTTATCTACTTTGTTACCTACTATATTTAGTGGAATTCTGGTGTGGCGCTGTCAGTTAATGCACCATCTGCAAAGCCATTTGAATTGCAAGGTCAGCAGTTCAAACTCACCAGTTGATCCTTTGAAACCCTATACAGGGTCACTATGGGTCGAAATTGACTCGATGGCACTTCACAACAACGAAATATTCTTAGCATCTAAAATAGTGCCTGGAACAAAGCTGTAGTCAAGTGTCATTGAGTGGATTCCAACTAGCAGTGTCCCTATGTGTAACAGAATGAAACAATGCCCAGACCTGTGCCATCAATGCGATCACTTCAGTGTTTGGTGCCTTTGTTGTATCTGTATCAATTCAAATCACTGACGGTCTTCTTTTTACTTTATTTTTTAATGCTTACAAAGCTGTAGCCTTCTACTAACTCTAAGATCTTTGTCTAACTTATTAATGTTTCCTCAATATCAAGCATAGCTCCAGGTCTAAACTATACATTCAATTAATATTAGCGTAGTGGTTACGAATCGGGCTGCGAACCTTAAGGTCAGC
>NW_006408616.1:4470388-4482321 GCF_000296735.1 Chrysochloris asiatica
AGAAAGATGAGGCTTTCTACTCCTGTAAAGATTTACACCCTCGGAAACCCTGTACAGGGTCGCTATGGGTCAGACCCGACTCGATGGCACTTAACAACAACAACAACAACAACAATTTATGTATTAATAAAACACTTTAAGAAGAAAGGAATATCTCAGAAAATAAATGATGTGGATTGCCCATTTATCACATATCTAGTAATTTATCTCTACAGGCAGGTTTGGTTCTAGACCACTAAAATAAAGTGAATATTATAATAAAGTGAGTCATGCAAATTTTCGGACTTCCTAGTGCATAAAAAAAAGTTATATTTGCACGATACTTAAGTCTTATAAATGTGCAATAGCATTATGAAAAAGTCTGAAATATTCTGAGAATTATCAAATTGTGGCACAGAGACACAAAGTGAGCACATATTTGGGAAAAGAAAAAATGTTGATGGACTTGCTTGTGCTCAACACAGGATTTTTTTTTTTTTAAGTTTTTATTGTGAATTATGTGGGTTTACATGGGAGTAGATCAGTTTTACATGTATCCTATTGTATTTCATTTCAGTGCAATGATTATAACCCCCTCCATGCATCATCAAACAACCAAAGGATACACACACCCCACAGGCCTGCCCACCGGCCAACAGCACACAGCCCCTCTCCCTCCCTGAGTCCAATGTATCCAGCCAATCCATGTATCCACGTCATCGTCTCTGCCTCCATCTCTGGTGTCACCGCTTCTCTGGGTAGGGTCCTGTACCCTGCTCTTCTCCTAGACTGCAAAATCAGTCACTCCCCTCCTTTTGTTACAAAACATCTACCTTAACATTTCCGACCCTCACAGTCAGTCCTGAGAGCAATTATTCACTATTGTACTGCATGGGTCTTATCCCCATCTCCTTTCATTAGCCCTATCCCAACAGGTTGGAAATCATTCTGTGAAGATTCTACCTTCCCCGCCCCATGAAACTAGGCTCCCTCTTGAAAGCTTGTAAGCCAGTCACTTCTTACTTTTGTAGCCTCCCCCATTTTGAGTAGCCGATGTCTAAGTTGCTCATCCCTGTCAACCCTGTGTAACGATGGGGTGGGAGTGATCCTTGCTGTAAAGATTTGTTCCCTTTTTTGAGCTACTACATCCGTAAGTATAGGTAAAGTTCATCAAATTGTAGCGGGTTACTCTTTTTTTTTCCTCTTCTTTCTTCTTCTAGTCGAGTTCTGATCATCCAGCCATTGAAGCCCGGTCAAGTGGGTACTATCTGCAAGTATGGGTGTTCTTGTGCATCTCCCCTCACTTCATATCAGCTGGACACTTTGCTCTCCGCTTAAGTCTTCTGTGGTCATGTCACTACCTCTGGACCCAGGAGTCCCTGGGTATTGCCATACTGTTGGCCAACCAGGTCTCCATCCAGGTTCATAGGAGTCTATTGAATGTGATCAGACTTAGCTCCCAACTTCGTTGCTGTTTTCCCCCTCTTCGCCTTATCAGTGACCAACGTGGTCATCAGCCAGACCAAATGCCTGCTGGTGTATTCCCCTTGAGTCTTAGTCTTGGAAGGGGATTTGTCCTGAGGGGATCTGACCACTTGCCTTGATGGCTCCCAGGCAAACAACTTGCTTGTTCTTGTAGTAGTCAATCGGAATGCCGTTATTGTTTTTGATTTTTCCTGCTGGTCTTTCTTTCAAGATGTATCTTCTGTTCTTCTAGCCGCTCCAAGCTGGTCTACTTGTCCTTTCAAGTGGAAATTTCCCACCTCAGATGATTCTGGATAGGGTTCAGGATTCCACTTATGGTCTTCTGCAATGCAAAGGCTCCACATGAAGCCTCTTTCCCTGGGCAACTTATAGCCCCCTTTAAGGTATTCCAATCAGTTATAGGCTGAAGACAAACTTACAAGCTTTCTATTGTGATATTTCTGGCTATTCATTTCTCTCCCCCTCAAGTATCTATTTTACAATGGTAGGCAAAAGAAACCAAGATTCAAAAGACAGCCAAACATCTTAACATTATTCCCCTCTTTTACACATTCAAACCATGCCTCACTCCCTGTATCCTGAAGCCCTGTTGTTCCAAGGGTGTGCATACATCATCATTTACCTCTGACCCACTTAACCCATGCAAACCTGCCTAACTGTTCTCCCATCTGCCTTGTTCTTCCATTCCCCTTCCCCTCTTCTTGTGTATTGCCCCCACCCTACCCCCCAGCACCCAAGCTATCCTGTGTCTATTCCCTATTCTGTGCTTTATCTTCCCCTTCCTCCCTCCCCTACCCTCATCCCATAAATCCCAGTGATCAGCAAATATACATATAATATTTCTCCCCTTTTAGTGTGGGTTCTTTTTTTTAAAAAATCTTTTACAATAATGGTCCTATGCAGTATTTCTCCTTTTGTGACTGACTAATTTCACTCAGCATAATGTCCTCAAGGTTCATTCATGTTTTGCAATGGCTTACAGCTTCCTTATTGTTCTTCAAGGTAGCATAGTATTCCATTGTGTGTATGTAACACAGTTTGTTTATCCATTGTTCAATTGATGAGCACTTAGGATGTCTCCATCTTTTTGCTATTGTAAATAGTGCTGCTATGAACAGTGGTGTGCATATATCTACTCCTGTTATGGCTTGTATTTCTTGTGGGTAAATACCAAGTAGAGGAATTACTGGATCATAAGGTATTTCTATTTCCAACCTTCTGGGGAAGCGCCATATTGCTTTCCAGAATGGTTGGACCATTTTGCATTCCCACCAACAATGTAGGAGAGTCCCAGTCTCTCCGCATCTTCACCAGCATTTATTGTCCTCTACTTTTTTTATCTTTGCTGTTATTCCTGGTGTGAGATGATATCTCATTGTTGTTTTGACTTGCATCTCTTGGTACTGACTCGATGGCACCTAACAACAATAAACAACAATGGTGAGTGATCATGCACACTTCTTCATTTGTTTGTTGGCTGCCCAGATCTTCTCCTTGGTGAAGTGTCTGTTCATGTCCTGTGCCCACTTTTTAATTGGATTATTTGTCTGTTTCTTGTAGAGGTGTTATAGTTTCCTATATATTTTAGAAATGAGTCCCTTGTCTGATGTGTCATTGCAAAAGATTATTTTCCCATTCTGTGGGTTCCCTTTTTACTCTTTTGGTGAAGTCTTTTGATGCACATAAGTTTTTAATTTTTAGTATGTCCCAATCATCTATTTTGTCTAGTTTTGCTTGTGTAATTTTCAAAATGTTTGGTAGTCTGTGTATTCCCTGTATTAGAGCCCTCACATTTGTCCCTATTTTTTCATTGATGACCTTCATAATTTTGAGATTCACATTTAGGTCTTTAATCCAGTATGAGTTGGTTTTTGTATAGGGCATGGGGTAAAGGTCTGGTTTCAATCTTTTGCATATCGCTTTCCAGTTCTGCCAGCACCATTTGTTAAAGAGACTATCTCCTCCCCATGCAATATACCTAGGAACTTTGTCGAAAATCAGTTGGATGTATATGGATGGACTAATTTCTAGGTTCTCGATTCTGTTCCCTTGATCAATGTATCTTTCATTGTACCAGTACCAGGCTCAACACAGGATTTTGACGATTTTTTTTTAATTTGTAAAAAACATCTGTGAACAGCAATGAAATGAGATATACCTATAAAATGATTTCTTATATTTTCTTTGTAATTCATCCTCTGTGCTCTAATAAGCTCCACTGAACCTGTCCACCATGGTGAACCTGATGGTATTTAATACTGGTGGCCTAGCTGACAGTATCATGGCAATGCACAAGCCATCAAAGTAAGACATACTGACAGAGCAGTTGTGGTTTGTCGAGAATTGCATCCTGAGTCATTCCTGATCCAGAATTGCAACCTGCTACTTCCCAAATAGAGTCCTAGTATGGCTCTGTGGGTTAATGCATTGAACTGTAAAGTTGTTTTAAACTGCAAGGTTGACAGATCAAGCTCACCAGTCGCTCCTCAGAAACCCTATACAGGGTTGCTATGGGTCAGCACTAAATTGGCAGCACTTAACGACAACTTCTCAAATAAACTTCAAAATTATTAGTATGATTTATGAGTTCTGTCTGGCAATTACAACAAATTATTGAATGAAGTAGAGAGTGCCATGCGAGGGTCAACTGGTATGAGAGCTGGTACAGAGAGAAGAGTGAGGCAGTACATCTAGTAGGAGTCAATTTGGATAATGTTGCTGTCAATGATTCTTCCCCTTTGTGAAGACAGACAAGGAGGTCAGATGATAACCACATGCGCCATTTTACCCACCTCATCTCCAATGGTTCAAATTAGTACAGTTGTAGATTTAGGTTAACTTAATTCCTCCTGTTTCTTACTTTATGTTTATAACTTTCATTACTAAAATCAAGAATAGAAAATTCAAAATAAAATATAAAAGTTACTTTAAAAAATAAGTATCATTCTACAAATCATTTAGAAAGCTTTACTAATTTTTCCTCAGGTTTCAATATAAAGGGGAAAGTAGTTCAGATAAAAGTCACCCTTGCTACCTCTTTCCAGCATGGGGTCCTCTTTATTCTGAAGGCCTTGGGCTCAAATAAAAGTTACATCTTTAAGTCCCACACAGAAATCTTGAAAGTACCAAATATCTGTTCAACTAACTAAGCCTTCAAATAATGGACATATAACTCCTTTTTGAACCTGTCTTCAAAGTTAAGACCTTCAGCCGCAGGCGGACTTCTCTTTCACATCACTTGGAGCTCACTGGTGATCAGACAACTGTGAAGCTTCCTGCACTGCCTGGGAAGCTTTGTAGCCTCCGAAGGCACAGCCATGTCAGAGACATTCACCTGTATCACTGTATGTTCACTTGGTCCATAAATACAGAAGAAAAGTCACTGGAAGCCTAAAACATGAAGGAAGTGCCAGAAGGCAGAAATTGCTCAAGATTATTTAAAAATGAATACTTTAATCTTTTGCTTTATCTTTGGATTAAGGTAGAAGTGGAAGGGCATCCAGGCACTCCTAGTAACCAATGGTCTACAAGCATTCCATACATAGGAAACCTTATATAATAAAATACACAAACTTATTTGCCTCTTTCTGACCTTCAACCACAGACTTGACTTCGGAACAATTTGTCTGACTGATTTCTCATGACAGCACTTTTTTAAAGATTGCCACTTCCTCATACATTGGGACAAATGTTCAGTACTCTTTCAACTCATTTATCAGAAATGACTGGAATCCCCGATTTTGGCCATCTCACTTGTACGTGTGGAAGAAGGAATGAAACAGAAAATCCTCAAGAATACGAATTTGTGTGCATAAATTGGCTAACTTCTCTATTCGTAGCATATATATGGAAATAATGAAATAGAACTTGTTCCAGCTTTGTTTGAATTCCACAATGTTTTCAAAGAGAAGTAGAAAAATTTCAAGTCAAAACTAGAGGCTTGCTTTATAAAGCTCTCTTTATTATGTAAGATGAGACTATCGAGAACTTTTTTATAGTTTTAGTCATTTTAATTACAGTAGCCTTTTAATTACTATTTAAATGGGTTGACACCTCACAATCTCTAATTCTGGAAAACCACAGAGCAACCAAACTGTTACAGTGACCAAGATGAAGTCAGTTTTCTAAGATGAGACTTCAATGTGCAGTAGAGGAATTCCAATAATGAAAGAGATGAAGAACTGAGTGTCATTTTATGTTTATCCAGGACAATAGCCGACAGTCCTATTTAAGAAAGAGTGTCAACTAGAAAATATGTTCTATGTATTATTTTAAGAAGGCAATTTGCAACACATTTTCAAAACTTTTCTATCAAAATGGTTTACATTTTAATAGAAAATATTCAGCTATCCAAAGTATTGTTTATTTTGAAGACTTGTAGCTTTGAACATAATGTCAAATATATAAAGCAAACTTGAACTTTGACTAAGTAATATTTGTTCAAAATGAAACATTACATGCATTATCCAGTAATAGGAAATGAAGCTTTCAAAACGTTTGTCAACACTTATGTTATACATCAACTTTAATAATGATCATTAATGCATTCTTGGTGTAGTGATTTTAGGTCTTTGTTTCCATTCCTTAATCTCCAGACTTTTAATATCTTCAACTATTACCAGCGAAATACACAGAACATCCTTTCTACTCTTGTTGGGAGATTCTGTCTCTGAAATCTTCAACTTTCTTAGCTCTCTTTTTCACACAATCTCTATCTCAAGGAACTGTCTGTGAAATTCTTTCATTCAATAATGCTAAAACCTCCACTTTGACTTTACCAAACCCTTGAATCATTTCCACTCTTCTGCACTTCTTTTCTTTGTTATCGTCCATAACCATACTCTTTGTAAACCCTCTTAACTCTCTTATCTTTCCACCTAACATATTCTGAAAGCTCCCAAATCTGAATTAATCCAAGAAGATAACAGACTGTCTTGATCTCCATACACACTGTGGTTGAGTCGATTTCCACTCATAGAAACTATATACGAGGACAGAGTAGAACCGTCCAGAGGGTTTTCAAGGCTGTAAATCTTTACAGAAGCAGATTGCTATAACATTCTCCTACAGAGAGCTGGGTAGGTTCAAAAAGGCAATCTTTTGGGTAGCAGACAAGTGTTCAATCACTTTTCCTGATATTAGGGCTCCTTTCCTGATACCTATTCTTCCTTTATTCCAACTTTTAACAATATAGAATATTTCAAAACCTTCTTTGGAACTATATGTAACCAGAAAGCAAGTATTAGGGTTAAATGCAAAAAAAAAAAAAAATTGGTATAAACAATGGATTTCAGACATGATATGGAAAGGAGAAAGCATGTGAATCTTCTTCATTTTCTTGATGTCTAAAATGTGATTTAAGAGGCTAGAATATTAGCAAAACCACATTGTGTCATGCAGAGGCCTCAGAAATGGTACAGCTATAACAATGAAGGGCCTTGGTCCTTGAACCACAGAGGACTGTAAGTTCTGTACTGACTATCTCAATTTTCTTTGAACAAAGAGAGAAATGAACTTTTATTTTGGCCAAGTTTCTGTTATATTTTTCTTTTTTACTGGAAGCTGACCATCTGTCTTTTCGGATCTTATACCTTTTGATGTCAAATAAGAATAATAATGGTACCTAACTCACTAACTCTTTGTAAAAATTAAGAACTCAATGTTGTTTGTTGTTGTTAGGTGCTGTTGAGACAGCTTTGACTCATAGTGACCTGATGCACAATAGGACAAAACACTGCCCAGTCCTGCACCATCCTCATAATTGTTTTGCTTGAGTCCACTGCTATTGACGCTAATGCCAACCCATCTCATTGGAGGGGGGGGGGAGCAGATTTTCCTCTTTTTCACTGACCTTGCATTTTATCAAGCATGATGTCCTTTCTCCAGTGACAAGTACCCGGAATACACTTCCAAAGTATAGGAGATGAAGTCTTGCCATACTGGCTTCTAAGGAGCATTCTGGCTGTACTTTTTCCAACACAGATTTGTTTGTTCTTCTGGTGGTCCATGGTACTTTAAATATTCTCCTCAAGCACCCTATATCAAATGCATCAATTCTTCCATGGTTTTCCTTATTCATCGTCCAACTTGCACATGCATATGAAGTTACTGAAAATATCATGGCTTGGGTCAGGTGCACCTTAGACCTCAAACAGACATCTTTGTTCTTCAACACTTTAAAGAAGTTTTGTTCAGAAGATTTGCTTAATGCAATATATCGCTTGATTTACTGTCTACTGTAGTTAATAGTATCATGACTGCTGCAGTTAATGCCATCTGATGTATAATAAAAATTCAAAAAAGTTAGTTATCATTATTAGCATTATCCAAGTGGAACGCAGTGTTTTTGGTGGAAACGTACAGCCATGAGGATTAGTACTATTATCGAGTTTTCAGTGGTAGTAATGTCCTTTCCTTTGCTTTTAGTAATTTCCCAATCAGTCCCTTCAGTTATTCTGCACATTAACACGATTCTCAGTCTATACTCACTACCCTCTACTACTCAGATTCAGTCTCATCAATTTATACACCATGCTTTAAAAAGCTGAGGCACTCTGGTAGTGTAGTGGTTATGAGTTGGGAGGCTAATCTCAAGATCAGCAGTTCGAAACTACCAGCCATTCCATGGAAGGAAGATGAAAGCTTTCTGGTACTATAAAGATTTACAGCCTTAGAAACCCTATACAGGGTCACTATGAGTCAGAACTGACTCTACGGCACACCACCACCACTATAAAAAGCTGAGACTGCTTGGCATATGCTTACTTCATCAGAGTGACCCACCAGTACACTTCTCTGTGTACTCATTTCTTCCATTTCTGATAAATACATGCTCTTCTTTGTTCAAGTATCATCCCTCTGCTTGCTGTGGGGGTCATGCAATCTCTAACTTCCCTTTGCCCCTCCCTTGCGTATGAAATTTTCTGCTGATTCATCTTCTTCTTATAGATAAACATGTTCTTATCAATATTAAATAGGAATATTCATGCATGTTTTGTCAAGCATTCTCTTCCTTTCCCTGTTCATCCACGTGTTTGGCAACCCATCACCGCACCCTTAACCCACACCAACACATTTTTCTCTTGGTTTCCATATTCAGTCTTTATATTATTCAACCTACCAGTCTTCTATTTTCCCAATCCAGAAAACTGGGAGTCATCTAACATTCATTGCTCCTTCATGTCCCATAAATTAATCATCAATGCTGATAAACTCCCTAAACATCTTTAAAAACCACCTTTCCTTCTATCTTCCTACCACTTTTTTCTCTGGCCAAGGCTTTTCATATCCTACCTGAATTTATAAAATAAATCTTTAAGAGGTTTTCCAATCCATTTTCTAAACAGTTAACCAAGTTATATGATTTTTCTGCAGAATCACGTATAATCCATATAGTATAGACACAAGGATCTTCACTACGGAGAATCTAGATTTCCTATTTCATTTCCTTCATCTTGCATTCTCAAATTAATGGTGTGACATGCAATTTCTTTCTTATTTGAACAAAATTTGATCCTTCAAACTCCACTCAAATACTACCCCTTCTCTGCTGCCTTCCATGATCAATCACCTTTCCTGACAAAATTAATCATTCATTCTTCTCTATGCATATAATTCCTTGGTCAGTTATATAGACTATATTACAGCTCATTCCATAGTTTATTGTGGGTTTAATAATTTGTTTTGTTTTTACATGTTTGTTAGTACGCTGGAAGACTGGTATGATATTATCCTATACTATTCCAATATGCTAATAGAAAGGAGTCCTTGTGTGGAGTTATAGGATAAGCACTCCACTGCAAGGTCAGTTTCAACCGCAAGGTTGGCAGTTTAAACTCACCAGTTGCTCCTTGGAAATCCTATATAGGGTTGCTATGAGCTGTAACAAACTCAGTGGCACTTAACAACAACCACAACAAATATAGGATAAGCACTGAACTGCTAACAACGAGGTCAGCGGTTCAAATTCACTGGTGGTTCCTCGGAAACCCTCTACAGAGTTTCTGTAATTTGGAACCCACTTGACAACACTTAACAGTATTATTATGCTAAATTTCTTGTAGATAGACTTCTCTACATTCTACATTCTTATTGCAAGATCTTGTTCTTCTGTGCCAACCCAACAAGTGGGTTTCGACTCACAGTGATCCTGTAGAAACAAAAGCTTTCTCGTTTACTCCTGTAGAACTTGTCATTGCTGTTGAGTGGTGTCAAGCCAATTCCTATTCACAGTAACTCCATAGGAGCAACGGGTTGGTTTGAACCTTTGGTTAGCAGCCCAGTGCTTATCCTACCCAGGTATGCCATAACACTGGTATCTTTACTAAAATGTAACATTACACGTTGGGTATTTTAATGCTTACCTCACAAGCATCAAAGAATGTAATAAAATAAATCTATAGAATAAGTGTTAAGTACCATCAACTTGTTTCTGACTCATAGTGATCCTGCACATTGTTTCTGTGTCTGTAAATCTTTACAGGAGTAAAACACAACATTTTTCTTCCATTGATTGGCTGATGGACTTGAACCATTGATGCCTTGTGTAGCAGTCTGCTGCTTATCTTTACAAAGTCACAGCATTCCCAGAAAAAATGTGTATATACACACCCACCAGGAGGAATCTTCCAAAAACTTTTTGGAAAATTAGAATTAAATGATAAAAGAATTTGTCCATGAATTTTTGAAGTACCTTAGGGACATATAGGGGAGTCCTGGTGAGGGGCTGGGGGTTAATGCACTGGACTGCAAAGTTGGTTCAAGGTTACCAGTCGCTCCTAAGAAACCTACACAGGGTCAATATGGGCTGGAACTAACTCAACGGCATTTAACAATATCAAGATATATATAAAGTATGGTGTTCTAGGATCAGCACTGGACTGTAAACCACAAGGTCGGCAAATCAAATCCACCAGCTGCTTCTCAGAAACCCTATCTAGGGTCTCTATAAGTTGGAACCAACTTAATGAAACCATTTGCTGAGCACCTATAATGGACTGAATTAAGAATCTTTCATTTCAGTCAACCTTGTAATAAGAGAGACTCCAGACCTATTTTCAAACAGAAATAGGGAAAGAACATATTATATGAATGAACTTCAGATGATTCAGAAGCTGGTCCTGATATACTCACAATGAAATCCAAACTGAAAGTCTGATATATTATGTTGAAAATGGCTTAAACCTTTGTTTCTTGAAAGAATGCAGGATCTTTACTTTCTCCTGCCCACCAGACTATAAATGCTGGAAGAACAACCAGTCTTATGGCATTTTGGGCACACAATTTCCCTTCAAAGCAGTAAACTGAAAGCACAGAGTTTATATCTGTGTGATTCCCATCTGTCAACTAAACTGTAGTGGTATCAAATCCATCATTAAAATTTAAGGCTATTTATTAGTTATTGGCTTGATCATGACCTTTTAGGAATACCATTTATAAGATAAAAAAAAAAAAAAAAATCAAGATAGTGATCTACAGTATACAAATGTTGTTGTCGTTAATTGCCCTGGAGTTAGTCCTGACTCAAAGCAACCCTGTATAAGGTTTCCAAGGTGCAGCTGGTGGTAAATTCAAAATTAGATGTACAAATTTATGTTGCTCATTAAATGGTATATTGTTAACAAAGTGTGCTGGTGGTGCTATCATTGATAATAGATAACACACGTTAAAAAGTGCACCTCCCTCCATATGGGGCCGGGCATATAGAAGGTATAAGAAATCAAAAAGATAAGGAAGCATGTGTTAGGCACTACTGCAATTGAATAAAGTTTATTATATTGAAAGTTATTTTGACTGAAGTGGTAGAAATACTAATGACTTTGGGAAAAAAGATTATATGTATATGGATGTGCCTTGTCTTAACCAATGTAGTATATTGTTGTTGTTAAGTGCCGTTGAGTCGGTTCCGACTCATAGCAACCCTGAACAGGGTTTCCGAGGCTGCAAGTCTTTATGGGAGCAGAAATCCTCATCTTTCTCCCGCAGAGCAGCTGGTAGTTTCGAACTGCTGACCTTGAGGTTCGCAGCCCAATTCGTAACCACTACGCTACCAGAGCTCCTTGTGACATGCTAATAAGTACTCACAATTAAATCATAAAATCCTATCAGCATCATCCCTTACCCCCTTTCACTAGACCTTTCTGGAAAAGAGGAAAACTGTTTAGTGGAGATTCTCCTTTGTTCCTTCATTCTAAAACTAAGCACACCCATGCAAGTTTATAAGCCAGCCACTTCATTCTCCTATAGCCCCAGCATCACCACCTCCACCACTTTTGATAGCCAATGTAGTATAGATTACTCTTTAAACCTGACATCAATTTTGTTGCTTCCTGTGAAAAGTCTGAAACTCTAAGGTTGGTATCTTAGTGAGCTGACATTTTTCACAGTTTATAATGAACTTTCTCACATTTTTCTCTGTGGTGTAACTTTAATAAAAAGAAAAAAGAATGAAAGAGAGAAAGAGAAAGAGA
>NW_006408616.1:4483266-4494971 GCF_000296735.1 Chrysochloris asiatica
CTGACATCTTTGCTCTTCAACACTTTAAAAAGGTCTTGTGCAGCAGATTTGTCTAATGCAATACGTCGTTTGATCTCTTGACTGCTGCTTTCATGAGTGTTGATAGTTGATCCTAGAAGAATGAAGTCCTTGACAACTTCAGTCTTTTCTCCATTGATAAGAATGTTGTTTATTGGTCCAATGGTGAGGATAGGAGTACAATAAACAGGTTGTTGTTGTTGTTAGGTGCCTTTAACTCTGTATGACTCAAAATGACCTTATGCACACGGAACAAAACACTGCCTGGTCCTGCATGAACCATATAATTGTTGCTATGATTGAGCCCATTCCTGCTACCACTGTTCCAATCCATCTCGTTGGAGGTTTTTCTCCTTTTCATTTATCCTTCACTTTACCAAGCTTGATGTCCTTCTCCAGACACATGTCTTTCCTGATAATATGCACAAAATATGAGAGATTTACTATGGCCATCCTGGTTTCTAAGGAACATTCTGGCTGTACTTACAACACAGATTTATTTGTTCTTTTGGAAGTCCATGGTATTTTCAATATTCTTCTCCAACATTGTAAATCAAATGTATTAATTCTTTTATGGTCTTCTGTATTCACTGTCCAACTTTCACATACATATGAAGTTGTTATAAATACTATGGCTTGGGTCAGGTGCAACTTAGTCCTCACACTAATATCTTTGCTCTTGAAACTTTAAAGAGGTCTTATGCAGCAGAGTTTCCTAATACAATATGTCATTCAATTTCTTGACTGCTGTTTTCATGGGTGTTGATTGTTGATGGGAGGAAAATGAAGTCCTTGACAACTTCAATCATTTCTCCATTTATCTTGATGTTATTTATTGATCCAGTAGTGAAATGTATTCTTCAGTTTGTTGAAATATTTCAATTTGCATTCCACCAATTCCCAGAGCCTGGTTCTCTGTTAATGCCACAAAGCAACTTTGACTTCTTCCTTCAGTGTCATTGGGCTCTTGATCATATGCTAGCTCTTGAAATGGTTGAACATCAATGATTTACTTTTTGTACAGTGACTCTGTATTTCTTCCATCTTCTTTTGATGCTTTCTGCATTCATTCAATATTTTGCCCATAGATTCCTTCAATCTTTTCTTCTGTCCTTTCAGCTTGAGAAATGCTGGGTGTGTTCATCCCTTTTGGTTTTCTATCTATAGATCTTTGCACATTTCATTACAATACACATTTCATTACAATACATATTTCATTACTTTGTCTTCTGGAGATGCCCTTTGAAGTCATCCCACAATTCTTCTGGTTTTTAATCATTAGTATCTAGTGCATCAAACCTGTTCTTGAGATGATCTGTAAATTCAGGTTGGATATGTTGAAAATCATATTTTGGTTCTCGCGAATGTGTTTAAATTGTCTTCGGCTTCAGCCTGAACTTACACAGAAGCAATTGATGGCCTGTTTCACAGTCTGACCCTGGACTTATTTTGGCTGATGATATTCAATTTTTCCACCAGCTCTTTCCACAGATGTAGTCAATTTGATTTCTATGCACTCCATCCAGTGAGGTCCATGTGTATAGTTATCTTTTATGTTGTTTAAAAACCTATTTACAATGGAGAAATCAATGGTCTAGCAAAATTATATCATGAGATCTCCAGCATGGTTTCTATCACCAAGGCAACATTTTCCAACTGATCCTTCTTCTTTGTTTATAAGCTGTGTGAATTATCAATACATCCTGATTGCATATTTGATCAATTTCAGACTGAACAAGTTGGCAGAATTCTTCAATTTCATCAGCACTGACTTTAGTGGTTGGTGCATAAATTTGAATAACTGTCTTCATTGTAGGTGTATGGATAATATCCTATCTCAGGCAACATTAGACTTCAAGATAGATTTTAAAAAGTTCTTTTTGATGATGAATGCAATGCCATTTCTCTTCAGTTTATCATTTCCAGCATAGCAAACCATTTGACGACCAAACTGAAAATGGGCTACACCAACCCATTTCAGTTCACAAATACCTATGACATTGATGTATATGCATTTCATTTCATTTTTGGCAACTTCAAATTTTCCTAGCTTCATACTTTATACATTCCATGTTCCAATTATTAGTGGATATTTACAGCTGTTTTTATTCTCATTTGGAGTTGTGCCCAATCAGTAAATGAAGGCCCCAAACGCTTTGCCACATTTGCATCATCATGGTCGCCTCTGCTTTGAGGAGGCAGCTCTTCCCCAGCTGTATTTTAAGTGCCTATCAACCTCGGAAACCCTGTACAGGGTCGCTATGGGTCGGAACCGACTCGACGGCACTTAACAACAACAACAACAACAAATCAACCTGAAGGGTTCATCTTCTGGCAATACAGCTGACAATATTGGTGCTATTCATCATGTTTCAATATTCAATATTCTAGTGCTATCTGATGGTGTTCCACTACTATTCTTAAGGTTTTCCGTGTCTAACTATTCAGAAATAGTCTACCTCCTCTTATTCCTAGTCTATCATAGTCTGGAAGCTAAGCTGAAACCTGTCACCAGCGGTGACCTTGCTGGTATTTAAAGTGCTGGTGACATAGCTTCTAGTATAAGCATCCTGCAAACCACCACAGTATGACAAACTGACAGACGAGTGGAGGAAGTCTGTGTATATTTATGGTGGTAACAGTGGTTGTGTTTCATTGAGATGGTTCAGACTCATAGCCTCTCTAGAATTTCCAATGCTAGAAATCTTTACAGAAGCAGAAAGCCTCATCTTTGTCCTGTGGAACAACTGGTAGATTAGAAATGCTATCTTTGTTGTTAGCAGTCCAGTTTTAAATATACTGTTCTAAGAAGGAAATAATATATACACATTGTTGTTCCTGTTAAGAGTTGTTGAGTCCGTTTGACTCACAGCCACCCTTATAGTTTTTTTCAGGGCTTTAAATATGCAAGGGTACAGAAAACCTTATCTTTTTTCCTTTGAGCAGCTGGTGGGCTCAAACCACAGACCTTGTTTGCAATCCAGTGCTTATTGTATGAAGCCACAATAGCCCCAAGATACATTCATATTGTTGTTAGGTACCATCGAGTCACTTCTGACCCATATCAACCCTATGTACAAAAGAACAAAACACTACCTGATCCTGCACCATTCTCACAGTTGCTCCAATGTTTGGGTTTGTTGCTGCTGTGACAGTGTCAATCCATCTTGTTAGGGATCCTCCTTTTTTGGCTGATTCTCCACTTCACCAAGCATGTTCACATGATACAGGGATGGGTCCCTCCTGATAATATGTCTGAAGTATGAGAGATGAAGTTGGTTCATTGTGGCATCTAAGGAGCATTCTGGTTTTACCTCTTCTCACATAGATTTGTTCGTTCTCCTAGCAATCCATGGTACCTTTAAATTCTTCTCCAACACCATAATTCAAATGCAGTAGTTTTCCTATGTTCTTCCTTATTCGTTGTCCAAATTTCATATGCATACAAGGCTAGTGAAAATACCATGGCTTCACTGAAGCACACCTTAGTCCTCAACATCTTTGCTCTTAAACACTTTAAAAAGGTCTTGTTCAGCAGATTAGCCTAATGTATTATGTCATTTGGTTTCATGACTTTTGCTACCATGAGTGCTTATGGTAGACTCAAGAAAAATGAAGTGTTTGACAGCTTCAATTTTTTCTCCATTAATCATGAGGTTATTTATTAGTACAGTTGTGAGGAATTTTGTTTTCTTTACATTGAGGTGTAATGTAATCTTTGGTCTTCATCAGTAAGTATTTTTAAGTCCTCTTCACTTTCAGAAAGCAAGGTTGTATCATCTGCATATTGCAGGTTGTTAATGAAACTTCCTCCAATTCTTATGCCATGTTCTTCTTCATAGAACCCAGCTTCTCAGATTATTTGCTCATTATACAGATTGAAGACTCTTGCTGTGGTGCTCTGGGTTAATACAAAATCAGTTTGAAGAGCAGGGTAGGCAATTCAAACTCACCAGACACTCCTTAGAAACCCTATAAAGAGACTTTACAGGTCAAAATCAACTCGATGGCCCTTAACAACAACAATTTACAGATTAAAAGACCCATAGTGTGGCACTGTGGGCTAATGCGCTGCACTGTAAGGTTTTTTTGAACAGCAAGGTCAGCATTTCAAGCTCACCAGCCTCTCCTTGGAAACCCTACACAGGGTTGCTATGAATTGACTCCGATTTGAAGGCACTTAACAACAATAACAATACAGACTGAATAAGTATTATGAAAGAATACAATCCTGGAGCACACCTTTCCAATTTTAAATGAGAGTTTGATCGATTGTCTCTTGGTCAATAGAGGTTCTTCATGAGCACAATTAAGTGTTACGGAATACTCATTATGAACAATGTAGGCCCTAGCTTGTCATGATCCACACAGTAGAAAGCTTTTGCACAGTCAATAAAGCACAAGTAAAGATTTTTCTGGTATTCTCTGCTTTCAGCCAAGATCCATCTGACATCAACAATGATATTCCCTTTTTACATCCTCATCTGGATCCCATTTAAACCTTAAAAGTTCCATGTCAGTATATTGTTGCAACCGTTTTTTAATTATATTTAGCATATTTCATTTGCATGTGATGCTAATAATATTGTCAGATGATTTCTGCATATCATGTGCCAATTATTAATAGATGCTTCACAGCTAGTCATAAGGTTTTCAATGGCTAAAATTCAGAAGTAGTTTGTTTCTCATTCTGCCTAGTCTGCTTTAGTTTGGAAGCTCAGCTGAAACCTGTTCACTCTAGGTGCTTCTGCCTGCTATACTGGTGACGTATCTTCTAGCAAAACACAAGCCACTACAGTGTGACAGATGGACAGATGAATGATTTATATACATACTCATATATTATGTATACACACACACACACACACACACACATATATATACACACATAAAATGACGTTAATTTCAGAAACAGAGTTCAAAACTTCAGATTCAAATGATATTAATTTTAAAGCTCTAAAACAACTTATGCATCATCCAAGTACTACATCATAAGTTGAAACAGAAATAAACTAATATAGCAGCTTTTTAGTAATTGTTACTGTTGTTGAGTGTAATCGAGTCAGTTCCAACCTATAGCAACCCTGTATAGGGTGTCCGATGAGAAGGTAGTGAGGTTGAACCACTGACCTTGTGGTTCAAACTGACATTACAGTTCAGCACATTAAACTGCAGCACCACACTTGGACTCCTTTTTCATAATATATCTCTGTTAATATTTCATATTGTAGTATTTTAAATGTCAATATTGAAGAGAATATTCCAAATAGTAAAAATAATTTTAAATGATATTTAAATATTCATGAAAAAATAAAAATACCCCTTCTAATTTGGTGTCAAAGGACCTCTGGTAGCATAGTGGTTACAAATCAGGCTGCTAACCTCAAGGTCAGCAGTTCAAAACTACCACCTGTTCTGTGAGAAAAATATGAGGCTTTCTGCTCCCATAAAGATTTGCAGCCTCAGAAACGGACTCCACTATGCTTAACAACAACAACAAATTTGGTATCAAGTTTGGAGTGATCAATTACAGTTTTAAAAATTGTTAAAATCAAAAGGACTTTTTGAGATATTGAATGGTGGCTATAAAAGGTGATATATACAGAAAAAATTGTTTCCTGGTACTGGGAACCAATAGTGCAGTGCATGGACATTATCTGTCATGTTTTCTTTAGTTGGGGATTGTTGTTATTGTTGTTATGTGCTATCCAGTTGGTTCTGACTATAATGACCCTCTATAGGGTGTTCCAAGGAATGGCTGGTGTGTTTGAACTGCTGACCTTGTGGTTCAAATGACCTTGATGCCTAGGAAGGGGGAATAATGTTTATTTATATGTCAGAGAGCAAAAAAAGTTAAAAAGAAAAAATAACAAAAGAGAGCCAGTATTATCTGCATGAATTATTATGTAAATATAATAAATCATATTATTTCATTTTTAAAGAATGGCTTCCAGGTATTAAATGCACTCAGGAGGTTTACCTTTAAAGAAAAATGATGACCTGCTCCCGCTGCAGCCACCTGAGTCACTGCCTGCACAGTGCCTTGCTCCTCGTTCTAGCCAATGATATTTGGAGTTCTTACTGAACAACATAGCAGACACTGACAACAAATAACAGTCTGAACTTGATCAAGATTTGGACGATATTGAAGAAACAGAAGAAGAAGAAACAAAAATCAAAGCACATCAGCTAACTGTTCAAGATGATGCAAAGTCCTCAGATTCTTGCAGCCTTTCAACAAAGTCTGGATGGTCTGGTGGAAATACCAACAGGATACATTGGAAACTTTCCAAGGGTAGTTAAAAGACGAATGAATGCTATTAAAAATCATCAAGTTAAATGTGTACAGATAGACAAATAGAAGCCAAATTCTATGAGGAAGTTTATGATCCTGAAAGAAAATATGCTGTTTTCTACCAGCCTCTATTTGACAAGTGATTTGGCATCATCAATACAATTTATGAACCCACAGAAGAAGAATGTAAGTGGAATGCACAAGAGGAGGATGAAATTTCGGAATTGAAAGAAATGGCCAAGTCTGAAGATGAGAAGAAAGACGAAGAAAAGGAAGGTACCAAAAGTATTCCCCAATTTTGGTTTATTGCTTTAAGAATGTTGACTGGATCAGCGATATGGCTCAGGAACATGATGACCCTATTCTGAAACACTTGAAAGATATTAAAGCGAAGTTCTCAGATGCTGGCCAATCTATGAATTTTGTGTTAGACTTTCACTTTGAACCCAATGAATATTTCACAAATGAAGTGTTGACACAGATATATAGGATGAGGTCTGAACCAGATGATTCTGATCCCTTTTCTTCTGATGGGACAGAAATTATGGGTTATACAGGGTGCCAGATAGATTGGAAAAAAGGAAAGAATGTCACATTGAAAACCATTAAGAAGACGCAAAATCACAAGGGGGCGTGAAACAGTTCACACTGTGACAAAACAGTAGTGCAGCTTCTGTCATATATAGTGCCAGAAAATGAGCACCTCATGTAGGAAGGCACTCAAAACACAATCAATGGCCCCTTAAAATAGAGTTGACAAAAATGAAGTGAATGGACCAAAGATTTCAGGATCTTCATTTACAGATGGGACATAACTCAAAATAAGAAGAAACATCTGCAAACATTAACAATCAGAATGTGCAATGTACAAAGTATAAATCTAAGAAAATTGGAATGTATAAAGATCAATATCCTAAGTACTAGTGAGCTGAAATGGACTGGTATTAGCCATTTTGAATCAGATATTAATATGATTTGCTATGAAGGGAGCATCAAACTGAAGAGGAATGGAATCACATTCATAACCAAAAAGAGCATTTCAAGATTTATCTGAAAGTAT
Organism: Chrysochloris asiatica; assembly: GCF_000296735.1. Lineage (NCBI taxonomy): Eukaryota > Metazoa > Chordata > Mammalia > Afrosoricida > Chrysochloridae > Chrysochloris > Chrysochloris asiatica. The sequence continues at coordinate 4,490,640 of NW_006408616.1, forward strand.
GATGTTGTCTAACAGAAAGACTTCATCTTGCTTAGATCCACAATCAACACTAATGAAGACAGTAGTCAAGAAATCAAAGGGTGTATTGCATTAGGCAAAATCTGTTGCAAAAGATCTCTTTAAGGTGAAAGATGTTAGAGGACTGACATATGAGTCTGACCCTTTGTTGCTGTTAAGTGTTGTTGAGTCGGTTTCAACTCATAGCGACCATGTAGAGGGTTTCCAAGGAGCAGCTGGTGAGTTTGAACCACCCACCTTGCAACTGAACTAATCTTGTAGCCCAGCACATTAACCCTCAGTGCCACACCAGGACGTCTAAGGATAGTGTTGGAGAATACGGGAACTAATAAGGGCTGCCAGAAGAATGACAAATCTGTCTTTGAAAAAAGTACAGACAGAATGTTTTTTAGAAGCGAGGCTGGTGAGACTTTGTCTTTTACACTTTGGATATATTATCAGGAGGTACCAGTCACTAGAGAAGGACATCATGTTTGGTAAAGAGGAGGATCAGCAAAAAAAAAAAAAAAAAGAAATGGACTGAAACAATAGTAGCAACAATGGGCTCAAACCTAACAACAATTTTGAGGATGGCACAGGCTGGGAAGTATTGTTGTCTATTGTGCATAGGGTCACTATGAGTTGGAACTGACTTGATGGAATGTAACAACAGAAAACCATGTAACACAGTATCTGGGACATAGTAGGTCTCCAATAAATCATTATAGGATGAATGAACAAATTTTACAATGATATAGAGCATGGAAGAAAAAAGATGAGTACTTGTGATGAAAAGTAACACAGTCATTTATAAAAATTCTAAAACTATGTGATGATGAAGTTAATCCCTTGATAGTGAATAACTGCCAACAACTCATTTTCTGTTGCTTGATATACTGCAGTTTTAATTTGTTCCTCAAGCAATGGAGGGTTTTTGTTGTTTTCTTTTTCTCTCATGAGAAACTAACTGGATTTTTCAAGAACTGTGTTATCTCAGAATTTCCTTCTTATTGCAGACCAAAGATATATGAAAAGGATACATGAGGAGAATGTAGTCTAAACCCTTAGTTTATAGGTAAGGAACCAGAGAGCTAGAAGAAAATTCTGAACGTTACTGTCAAACTGGAACTCAGATCTACTGATACCAATTTAGTACACCTTGCGTGTATGTGTTATAAAATTTACATGATATAAAAATTTCCATTGTTAAGTGTACAATTCAGAAACACAAATTACATTCACAATGTCTACAACCATCACTATAATTTTTTCACAGCCCCAAATAAAAACTCAGTACCCAATAAGCAGTAACTCCCCAATTACTCTTCCCTTCAGTCTCTGTAAATAACTAATAAATGTTTGTCTCTATACATTAGCCAATTCTAGAGAGCACACATAACTAAAATAATAAAATATTTGTATTCTGTTTACCCCTCTTAGTATAAAGTTTTCAAGGTCCATCCATGTCATAGCATTTATTAGAACTTAATTGGTGCTGTAGGATAAGCACTGGACAGCAAGGTCAGTTTGAACCATGATGTCAGCAGTTCAAACTCACTAGCCGCTCCTCAGAAGCTCTATGCTGGGTCAGTATGAGTCAGAACCGACGCAACAGCACTTAACAACAATTTCTTTTTATGGCTGAATAATACCCCATTGGATACATATACGATAGTTATATATCTCTTGATGGACATTTGGATTGTTTCCACCTTTTGGCGATTGTAAATAATACTGCAAAGAACAAAGGTGTACAAGTATCTGTTTGAGTCCCTATTTAGGTGTAGAATTGCTGGATCATGTGGTAATTCTATGTTTAACTTTTTTGAGGAACAGCCAAATTGTTTTCCACAATAGCGGCATCATTTCATATTCCCATCAGTACACTTTAGAAAAATCTATTTTCTCTAGATATATTATGACCAATAAAATCTAAGTTAGCCTCATCATTTAGAGGATGTTTAGTTGTTAATTAGCCAATCTAAACTATTCAAGGCAAAAGCAAAGATAGCAAATCTTACTTCAGAAATAAGCCCTCCTCACAAGTTCTATATTGGAAACATTTACAATGTGCCCACCTGGACTTTTTGGAGGGTTTTGACTTGCAGGGACAATATATGCTTTGGTTCATCTACTGAACAATCAGCTTAAGACGTTGTATTCAGATATTATTAATGTTTTCAAACCCACTTCCTATTTTCCTGCTGAAATCCCTGCCAAGCACACACTTCAGCAGACACTAAAATAATTTGGGTAGTTGACATTCAATCCAAATTTTCTATGGAAATGAGCCAGATTTGACATCTGTGAGAAAGTGGGTAATTTTTATTATCCACAGAGAGCAAAAGCTTAGTTTGATATTTCTCTACCTCCACACATTTCCCTGTAGTGGCGAGCTACTCAGATATACACAGAGAGTGGATAATAAGGAAAATCACGTAACCTTTAACACTTGTCAAGATAGAGCAAAAGCTCATTTCAAATTAATTTTAAAGGAATAACAATAGTTATAAAAGCACTGCTTTTACAACTTTTATTTTATTTTGGAGGTATACAAAATGCAGACTACCTTTATTAATGTCACTGCATTTTGCCTAAAAAACCTATGCAGTTATGATCTATCTGTTGCCTTAATAAAACTGTTTTTAAACCCCTTTCATTTGATGTACAATGAAAAGCCAGAACTGCAGTTTCATTTTTTAACTAATATTTTTACACACTATAGCAATATTTGTCTCTGAAATACTATAGAAGAATGCTTGAAATCACACAAAATATTTCCATTGTTATTAAATTTTATTTCTCAATAGTTAAGCACTAAAACATTTATTTAATGTTTAAGGGTTCCCTCATTTTCTGACAATAAAGAGAGAAGCATTAATGTTGACATTTCCTTCTATGTGATAAACTAAAATGGTATTAAGGCTTATAATAGTACTGCAAAGAAAATAATTTTCACTCATTATAATAAAACAAAGAATCCCCAACTCACTTTCCCAATTCAGTGATTTAGCATGTCTCAAATGAAGAAGTCAAAAGTGACTATGGCATCTGGTTGTACACTTACAAAGATCTGGAAGTCGGTCAAGGGAGTAAAAAAGCATGGAGCATTACTCGTTTACAAAATTAGAACCCAAACATTAGTGTTGTATTACGAATCTCTAACAAAAGAAAATGTTAACTTAAATATATATTCTAAAACCTAGCATAGAAACTATTAGTAGAATTACAAGTAGGATATACAAAGATGCTGGTGTGGCACTATAGGATAAGCAATGGACTGCTAACCACAAGACTGGTGGTTCAAACTTGCCAGCTGGTTCTTAGAAACCCTGTACAGAGTTGCTATAAGTCGGAAACAACTCAACAGCACTTAATATCAACAATTTGTTGTTGTTAAGTGCTGTAGAGTCAGTTCCAACCCATAGTGACCCTGTATAGGGTTTCTAACGAGCAGCTGGTGAGTTTGAAGCGCCAACCTTGCAGTTCAAATGGCTTTGCAGCCTGGCACATTAATCCACACCAGAACACCAATATCAACAATAGTATATAATGATATAATATAATGGTATAATAAAATAAAGTTATTACAAGGGTTTCAGTTCATATATGCAAAGGTTTATTACAAAGAAAATATGTCTAAACATGACTCGGATCAGTCAATCGTTGCACCCAATCTCTCTTAGTAATACACTAGAGTTAGTCCCATTAGAGTGCTTTGCAAAAAAAAAAAGTCCAATCAAAACAATGGCATCTGCTAGGTCAGTTAAATTCACGGTAAAGAGGTCAGCTCAGAAGGTTAGGACAACTGGTTTTGGGGACTCCAAAGGGGCAACCTTGATGGATTTTCTTGAAGAACACAGGAAGACAATAGGGGCTTATTAAGAAGAAGTTTTAAGAAAACTGAAAACTGCAGTGGTGAGAAAAAGGCCAAGAAAATTGCAATGACATTTTTTTTTTTCTCTCCATCACAACAAAGTACCTGCTCATTCTTTGAGGATAACAAGGTTTGTGCAACATGAATTATGTTGAGAAACCTTACTGCATCCACCCTAAGGCCTTGAACTTGCCCCTTCAGATTTCTTTTTGTTCCCAAACTCAAAGAATATTTCAAAGGAATATGATTGGATAAGTATCATGAGGAAACCATTACTATCATTTTTTACATTATGTAAATGAAAGAAGGCAGAACTCTTTGGGAGTAGAGTTAGAGAGATGGAAACACCATCTTTAAAATATATAGACTTAACCAGGGGGCAGGCTTGAGGGGTGTACTTTTTGGTTGGTTGATGATGCATGGAGGGGACTGTAACCATGGCAATGAAACAACATATG
>NW_006408616.1:4495071-4499392 GCF_000296735.1 Chrysochloris asiatica
ACCATCTTCAGAAGTAGAGAGACCTAGATGGAAGATACATCAAGAAATAAGTATATAGACCTAGATGGAAGATATATCAAGAAATAGGAGCTTGGCATTTTGATATTTTTGTTTAAAAAAATGGTTCTTGGGATTTTGTAAAATGCTTTTTGGTTTACCCTCCTATAACATCCAAGTGATTGAAGAAAACATAAATTCTCTATCACATAGGAACAGAAAGAATAAAAAAGTTTTTTAAAATAGAAAATATAGTTATAAAAAAAGTGTGATAATGAATACTAACATACAATTATGACAATATACAAAATGTTAAATTACTCTTTGAAAGACTAAACCAAAATTAGGTTGGCTTAAGAACCAAATTAAACAGTATGTTTCTATAAAAGTATAATGAATGCTAAATAATGTCTCCCAAAATTATGTCCATTTAGAACCTCAGAATGTGAACTTGTTTGAAAAAGAGTCTTTGTAGAAGTTATTTTAGTCCTGGTATGGCATGGTAGGATAAACACTGGATTGAAAGGTCGATTTGAACTGCAAGGTCAGCAGTTCAAACTCACCAGCTGCTCCTCGGAAACCCTATACAGTGTAGTTAAGAGTCAGAACTGACTCAATGGCACTGAACAAAAGCAACAAATATAATTAGTTAAAATAAGGTGATACTGAAATAAGGTGGTCCATAAATCCAATGATTAGTCTCCTTATGAAAAGAAGAGGGTACACAACTCAAAGAGAGAAAAGGTCATGTGGAAATGAAAACAGAGATTGAAATAATGCCACTAAAATTTAAGGAACGCCATGGACGGCTGGGAACCATTAGACACTAGAAAGAGACAATGATAGATTCTTTCCTAGAGTCTTCACAGAAATTTTTGCCTTGCCAACACCTTGATTTCATATTTGTACCTTCCAGAAGAGCAAGAAAATGGACTTTTGTTGTTTTCTGCCAATGATTTTGTGGTAATTTGTTACACAAGTCCAGGGAAACAAATACTTTAAAAATAAATAAATAAAAGACAAAGGAAGGGAAAGAACATACCTCCACCAGAGAATGATCTGAGCCAAGATGATTACAGGAGAAGAAAAGTGTGCTTAGGCTACATCCAGGAACTTCATTTCCACAGGATCAAATCTTCCTTGGGTCTCCTTTACTTGCAACAATCAATAGTGTGACCTCAACTGTATTATAAAGCAAGCTTCCTAATTCTTAACCTATAAGATGCTTACTCAAACAAAAGCTTCATGAGGGCATGGGTTTATATCTGTTCAATTCATGACCCTAACATTGGCCTGTGGTGGACAACATTAAATGAATGTTTTATATGGCTAAATGAAAATATCTGTATAGTATGACACTACAATCCTAAACACAACCATTTGATTTGACTCACATCCTTTCTTTTCTTTTCTTTTTTAAGTATTTCTTTGCAAATTGAGTGATAGTTTACATGGGGGGACATCAGTTCATTTTACTGCAATGATTACAATCCCCTGCATGCTTCATCATTCAACAGTATTGCTTCTATTCCCTCTGATTTTTTTTTTTCTGGATGTGCGCCAAAACACTCAGGAATATACAATAATTCAAACAGCAAAAGGGCATACCCTGCCCCCTGGCCACAGCACACCTCCCCTATTCCTCCATGAGTCTAGAATCCTCAGTTGCTCCACTTCTCCATCACATCCTTCCTTAAATTCTCACTGAAATCAGTAAAAACAGTTTTCAAAATTTATAAGCCTGGATGTTGTTATTGTTAAGTGCCATTGAGTCGATTCTGACACATAGCGTCCCTGTATAGGATTTCTGACCAGCAGCTGGTGAGCTTGAACCACTGATCTTGCAGTTCATATTTGCAGTCTGACACATTTACCCACAGCGCCACACCAGGACTCCATAAACCCAGATAGTGAAGAACAAAAGAGGGGACGACCAATGGGCAAGAAACTTCACCAAGTTTAAAGAAGACAAAAAGCAGATGAAGAAACAATGACTGATTAGGCCGTCAAATGCTAAAATACAAGTATATAGGGCAACTGCTGAAAAGGGAAGGAGTTATGCTATCAGAACTCCAAACCAGGGAATATCAGCCTCCAGGGAGAGGAGAATCACTCTTTGGAAACCCTATACAGGGTCACTAAGAGTCTGAACTGACTCAAAAGCACTTTAACAACAACAAGGAACGTGAGAGTGAGAAGTGAGATCAAAAACAGGGATACTCACACAAGAGAAGGGTATGGAAGTCCACTTTCCAAATTCTGTATTATCCCCATATGAGGGGAAAAAACAAGTTCTTTACTGTCATTACCCAAACCTGCAGTTATTAGGATTCCAGAATATAGTCTTTCTTATTTGAGGAGCAGTCTTCTAAGATAACCCAGGCAGCCCACCTGCCATTGTTAGCGTTTGTTGTTGTTGTTGTTAAGTGCCATCGAGTCGGGTCCGACCCATAGCGACCCTGTACAGGGTTTCCGAGGGTGTAAATCTTTACGGGAGTAGAAAGCCTCATCTTTCTCCCGCGGAGCGGCTGGAAGTTTCGAACCGCTGACCTTAAGGTTCGCAGCCCGATTCGTAACCACTACGCTACCAGAGCGTTTAGTCAAGCTTAAGAGATGGCTTTCCATTTACATCATTGTTAATTCTGAGCACCAGTTATGAATCACCTAATTTCTGAGGAAAGCCTACAATACAAAAGATTTTTTAAGTCCTTTAGAGTTTATTCCAGTAAAAAGACGAAATAATTAAAGTACCTGATCCTGATGTGGTGCTGTAGGATAAGAAACTGGACTGCTAATCAAAAGGTCAGTTGTTCAAATATACCAGCCACTTCTCAGAAACCCTATATAGCTTGAGTTGGAACTGACTGCATGTCACTTAACAACAATGACAACAAGATTATAACTGAGAGAATATGTACACACAAAGCTCATAATAAAGGAATAATTGAGAATCTAGAGTTCTTGTTCAATGCCATCTAGTCAATTCTAACTCACACACACCCTATATACGGATTTTGGGACTGTAAATCTTTAAAGAAACAGAAAGCCTTATCTTTCTCACATGCAGAGTTTGGTGGTTTGTAACCACAATCTTGAAAGTGCTTCAAAACTTACCCTACAATTCCACTGAGGCTCAAAAGAATTCTAGGATATTCAAATAGAATTAATGAAATAAAACCAAACTGAATATTTTTTTTTTTAATGCAGCAGTGTATCCCAAAATATAAATAGAAAAGGCCAGAATAGTTGAAATACAGAGAGAAAAAAAACAGGGTCAAGCTTACATAGATGGTCAAAAAGCAAGTCTCAGATCTGAGTAATAACATTTCTAAAAGATCAAACAAAAGCACAAAAGGAAGACTATTCTCTAGATAGAACAGCAGAAACTTTTCCAGAACAGAAAAATTAATAAATAAATCTTATAAATATAAAAGATCCATACCTATAAATATCATGGTTAAATCTTAAAATATTAAGGATAAAGAAAGATCCTAGGCACTTACAAAGGAGACAGGAACATATCACCTCCAAGAACACAATTTAGCCTGACATCCAATTTTCAGGCACAACATAAGCTGGAAAGCATCAAAATGCAACATTCAAACTCTGAAGGAACGTACAAGGTTGAATAAAAAAATAAAAAATAAATCTGCAAACCGCTTATATTAAAACACTATCCATGTCCACAGCAATGACAACATTGAGTGTGTATGTGAAATGATCCTATCGAATAGAAATCATTTGCAAATCAGCCATAGCTCTGCCTATGAAATAATGTACAATAGACTAGGGTTTTGAAAAGTTTGTGAGAGATGGACACAGAAACAACTCACAGAAGAGCATAAACAGAAGCGTTGGACATCTGCAAACAAAATTTGGATCAATGTTCAAAGTAAAGTAAAATTTTCTTTAAAAAAACCTCATTACTGGTGATGAAACATGGATTAATCACTAGGAGTCTGAGAGTAAATGGTAGCATATGGAATGGAAACATCCTAACTCACCGAACAAGAAAAAGTTCACAAGTCAATCAGCTGGAAAACTGATACAGTTTTCCAGGATTCTCAAGGGTCTGTACTAGAACACTATCAGGAAAAAGATTCAACAACCAATAGTACACGTTAAAGTGAAATTCTCATTGAGAAGCCAAGCCAAAATTTAGGGTTCAATGCAAAGGACTGCTATCCAAGGGCATTATGATCTTGCATAGCATTGTACATCTGCACCTCTGACCACATGGTTGACACTCTGCAAAAACTTCATTTTGAGGTGTTGAAGCATTCTCCCTATAGTCCTGATCTTGCTCCATTGGACTTTCACCTGT
>NW_006408616.1:4499517-4501553 GCF_000296735.1 Chrysochloris asiatica
ATGTATTGAAAAGCAAAGAGATTATGTGGAAAAATATGTATTTATCTTTTCTCTGAAAGTTGATTAAAATAATTTCTACCGCTAGATTGCAGATAATTTTTTTTTTTTTTAAGTTTTATTGCGAACTGAGTGATAGTTTACATGGGAGAATATTGGCTTAACACCATTGTTTAATTGCAATGATTACAATCTCCTCCATGCATTATCATTCAACAGTGTCTGCTTCCATTCCCTGTCTAGTTTTTCTTTTTGGGTCAGGGAGAATGTACACAGAAACACTCAGGAATATATAATAATTTAAACAACCAAAGGGCACATTCTGCAAGCCTGCCTGTTGGCTGCCAGCACTCAGTCCCTCTTTTTCCATGAGTCTAGCACTCTCAACTGCTCCCTGTTCTCCATGTCCTCATCTCTGCCTTCATCTCTGGTGTCGATGCTTCTGTGGATAGGGTCCAACACTCTGTTGGTGCTCTTCTCCCTTGGTGGTCCTAGGGGCCTCTGTTTCTGTACTGTAAGGTTAACTCTTCCCTCGTTTTTGTTACAAAACTTCTACCTTTACAGTTGTGATAGTTACAGTCAGCCATGATAACAATTTCTCACTATTGAATCATAAGAATCTTATCCCCATCTCTTTTCACCAGTCCCATCTAGACAAGATGAAGCTATTCAATGGGGACTCTACCTTGCCCTTCACACTCTTAAACTAAACTCCCTCTTGAAAACTTGTAAGCCAGTCACTTCATACCTTTATAGTCCCCTCATTTTAGGTAGACGATGTCTAATGTGCCCATCCTTATCTACCCTGTATACAGAGGGGATAATATTGATATTTGATGTGAAGACTACTCTCCCCCCCACCCCAGTTGGTATTTTGAGCTACTATATCCAAAGGTATAGGTCAAGTTCATAAAATTGTAGCATTTTATTCTCGTTTCTTTATCAAAAACAAAAATTTTTTTTTTTCTCTTCTTTGAGTTCAGTTCTGATTATCAAGCCATTGAAGATTTTGGCATTCTTGTGCGTCTCCCCTCACTTCATATTAGATGGACGCTTCACTCTCAGCTCTAGCCCTCTGTGGCTATGTCCTTGTCCACGGGCTCGGGAGTACCCATGTCTCATCACACTGTGGATCAACCAATCCTGCCTCTTCTCTCTCTCATCTTCAGGTCAACAGGAGTCTATGGAATGTGGTCAAAATCAGCCCATTTCTTCAATGTTGCCTTTCCCGCTCTTCCACTCACCAGCAGACTAACATGATTGCCAGCAAGCTTACATGCCTGCCCATGTGTTCCCTTTGAGTTTCAGTCTTGGAGGGGGGTTTGTCCTGAAGGAACTTGATTGTTTGCCTTGATGGCTCCTGGGCAAACAACTTGCTTGTTCTTATAGTAGCCAATCATACTGCCATTTTTGTTTTGGATTTTTCCTGCTGATCTTTCTTTGAAGATGCATCTAGTAGTGTTCTAGCTCTTTCAGTCTGGTCTGCTTGTCCTTTCTAGTGGGAATGTCCCACCTCAGAAGGTTCTGGATGAGGCTGAGAATTCCAGCTAAGGTCCTATACACTGCAAAGTCTCTGCAAGAAGCCTATTTCACTGTGCAAGTTCAAGAACCCCTTCTAGGGATTCCAATCAGTTATAGGCTGAAGATGGGCTTACAAGCTTTCTGTAATCACGTTTCCCAACATTCCTTTCTATCCCACTCAAGTATCTGTTTTACAATAGTATGCAAGAGAAATCAATATTCATAGGTCAGTCAAGCATCATATTATTTCCCCTCTTCAGACTATACCTCGATCCCTGTATCACAGAGCTGTGTTGTTCCAAGGTTGAGCACACATCACTATTTACCTCTGTCCCATTTAGCCCATGCAAACTTACCTCACGCTTCCCCATTTTCCTTGTTCTTCCATTCCCTCCCCTTCTTGTGTATTGCCCTCCCCAACACTTGAACTATGATGTATCCAGCCACTACCCTATGCTCTGATGTCCCCTCCCTCCACCCCCACCCCCACTGGTAACCAACAAAGATTTCCTTTTTTT
>NW_006408616.1:4501653-4518058 GCF_000296735.1 Chrysochloris asiatica
TCCCCGCTTTAGTATGGGTATCTTTTCTTAAGCTTTTACAATGAGGTCTAATGAAGAAATTGTCATTTGGTGACTGACTAATTTCACTCAATATAATGTCCTCAAGGTTCATCCATGTTATGTGGTGGCTTGTAGCTTCCTTCTTATTCTTCAAGGTAGCATGATATTCCATTGTGTGTCTGTACCAAAGTTTGTTTATCCAATCTTCATTGAAGTGTTATACTGTTTTCCAGAGTTGTTAGACCATTTTGCATTCCCACAAGCAATATATGAGGGTCCCACTCTTCACATCATCACCAGTATTTATTGTCCTCTGCTTTTTTGAACTTCACTGTTATTGCTGGTGTGAGATGATATCTTATTGTTGTTCTGATGTGCATCTCTCTAATGGCTAATGATCATGCACATTTCTTCATATGTTTGTTTGCTGCCCGAATCTCCTCCTTGGTGAAGTGTTTGTTCATGTTCTGTAAATTGGGTTATCTTTTTCTTGTAGAGGAATTGTAATTTCCTATAGATTTTAGTAATTAGTACTTTGTCTGATATGTCATTGCAAAAGATTTTTTTCCCATTCTGTGGGATCCCTTTTTACTTTCTTGGTGAAATCTTTTGGTGCACATACGTTTCTAATTTTTAGAATGTCCCAATCATCTATTTTGTCTTCTTTTGTTTGTGTAATTTTCACAATGTTTGGTAGTCTGTGTGTGCCCTGTATCAGAGACCTTAAATTTGTTCCTATTTTTTCACAGATGACCTTTATAAATCTGGGATTCACAGTTAGTTCTTTAATCCATGTTGAGTTGGGTTTTGTATATGGCGTGAGGTAAGGGTCTTGTTTAAATCTTTTGCATATCAAATTCCAGTTCTGCCAGCATCATCTGTTGAAGAGACAATGTCTTCCCCATTCAGTGTACTTTGGCCCTTTGTCAAAGATCAGTTGGCTGTATGTGGATGGGTTAATTTCTGGATTCTCAATTCTGTTCCATCCATCTATGTATCTTTCATTGTAACAGTACCAGGTTGTTTTGATCACTGTAGCCATGTAGTAAATTCTGAAATCAGGGAGCAAAAAGCTTCCAACTTTGTTCTTCTTCTTAAGCAGTGCTTTGCTTATCCTGGGGTCTCTTTCTTTCCATATAAAGTTTGTAATTGTTTTTTGTTTTTCTTTTTCTATCTCTCTAAAGAAAGTTGTTGGAATCTGGATTGGGATTGCATTATTATATATGTAGATTGCTTTGGGTAGTATTGACATTTTCACAATGTTAAGTCTTCCTATCCAGGAGCATGGTATATTCTTCCATTGATGTAAGTCTTTTTTGGTTTCATGTAGTCCTGTTCTGTAGTTTTCTTGGTATAGGTCCTTTGTTTCTCTTATATTTATTCCTAAGTATTTCATCCTTTGGGTGGCTATTGCAAATGGTATTGCTTTCCTAATTTCCTTTTTAGGACTGTCATTATTAGAATAGAGGAATCCAACTGATTTTTGTATATTGATCTTGTACCCTGCCACTTTAGTGAGTCTTCCAATGAGTTCGAGTAGTTTTTTTTTTTGCTGAGTCTTTGAGGTTTTCTATGTATAGGATCATATCATCTGCAAATAGAGTTTTACTTTCTCTTTGTCAATTTGGATGCCTTTAATTTCCTTATCTTGTCTTATAGCTCTGGCTAAGACTTCCAAAACAATATTGAATAGGAGTGGTGATAAAGGGCATGCGTATCTGGTTCCTGTTTGCAAAGGGAAGGCTTTCAGTTTCTCTACATTGAGAGTGATGTTGGCTGTTTTGCCTATATGCTCATAATTATGTAGAGGAATTTACCTTCAATTCGTACTTTGTTGAGTGTTTTTATTAGGTATGGATGTTGGATTTTGTCAAATGCCTTTTCTGCAGCAATCTATATGCTCATGTGGTTCTTTTTCTTATTTGTATGGTGGATTACATTGATTGTTTTTCTCATGTTGAACCATCCTGAGTACAGATAATTTTAAACTCATCCTCATAACATTCCATATTGAATTTTAAACACAACCATGCTATCAATCAAGTGTGAGAGAATAGTCATATATTCAGATATACAAGATCCATGTTTTAAATGGTTCACACATTAGTAAGTTAGTTAAGGTAGTTATCAATAAAATATAGGAAATAATTCATGAATATCAAGAGAGATGATACAGAGTTCAGATGATAAGGAAGAGATTTAATCCAGGAATAAAGTGAAGCAGCTGTTGTTTATACAGGGTACCACTGAGTTTGATACAAATCATAACATCCCTATTACGCACAACAGAATGAAATACTACATGGTCCTGCACCAGTGGTTGCCATGCTTGATTGAGCTCATTGTTGCTGCCTTTGTGTCAGTCCATCTCATTGGTTGTCTTTCTCATTTTTGCTGCCCTCCACTTTATCAAGTATGATATTCTTCTCCAGGGACTGGTCCCTCCTGATAACATGTCCGAAATTTGGGAGATGAACTCTTGTCATCCTGCCTTCTAAGGAACATTCTGGTTGTACTTCTTCCAACATAGGAATTTGTTCATTCCTCTGGCAGTCCATGGTATTTTTCTCTCACAACATAATTCAAATGCATAAATATTTCTATAGTCTTCCTCATTCATTGTCCAACTTTCACATGCAAATGAGGCCATTGAACATATCATGGTTTGGTATTGTCAGGTGTATCTTAGTCCTCAAACTGATATATTTGCTCTTGAACACTTTAAAGAGGTCTTGTGAAGCAGATTTCGCTAATGCAATACTGCTGTTTCCATGAGTGCTGATAGTGGATTAAAGCAAAATGAAGTTTTGGACAATTTAAATCTATTCTCCATTTATCATTATGTTATATATTGATGCAGGTGTGAAGATTTTTGTGTTCCTTACACTGAGATTCAACCCATACTAAATGCTGTGGTCTTTTATATTCATCAGTAAATATTTTTAGTCCTCTTCATGTTCATCAAGCAAGGTTACATCATCTACATGTCACAAGTTGTTAATGAGTCTTGCTCCAATCCTGAACCCATATTATTTTTCTTCACATACTCATGCTTCTCAGATTATGTGTTCATCATAAAGATTGATTAAGGAAAGTGAAAGAATACAACCCTGGTGCACACATTTACTCATTTTTAACCATCCAGTGTTCCCTTGTTCAGTTAGAACTGTCGTGTCCTGGTCTATGTACAGGTTCCTCATGAGCACAATTGAGTAGTCCACGATACTCATTCTTCAAAATGCTGTCTATAAGATTTTTCATGATCCACAGAGTCAAAATCATTAGCATAGTCAACACAGCACAGGTAAATATTTTTCTGGTATTCTCTGCTTTCAATAAATACCAATCTGCCAAGCTCATTTGAATCCAGCTTGAAACACTGCCAGTGTCCTGTCAATATATTGTTGTAGGCATTTTTTAATAATCTTTAGAAAATTTTACTTGTATGGTATATTATTGAAATTGCCCAATGATTTCAAAGTCCTGGTGTGGTGCTGTAGTATAAGCATAGGACAGCAAGTTAAGTTTGAACCACAAGGTCAGAAGTTCAATTCCACTAGCCGCTCCTTGGAAACTTTTTACAGGGCCTCTATGAGTCATAACCAACTTGACGGCACTTACCAACAACAGATGATTTCACATTCCTTTAGGTAATCTCACTTTAGAATGGGCTCAAAAATTGATCTCTCCCAATTAGTTGACCATATGGCTCTCTTCCAAATTTCTTGGCATCTAGTGCTGCATCATTTTGCTGAAATATTTCAATTTGTGTTCCATCAATTTATGGAGCCTTATTCTTTGCTAATGCCTTCAGTGCAACTTGGACTTTTCCCTTTAGTACCACTGGCTCTTGATCATATACTACCTTTTGAAATGGTTGAACACCGTCCATTTCTTTTTGGTACCATGACTCTGAATATTCCTACCATTTCCTTTTGATGCTTTCTGCATTATTCAATATTTTGCTCATATATTTTTTTCAGTGTTTCAAATTGAGGCTTGATTTTTTTTCTTCATTTCTTTCAGTATAAGAAATGCTGAATGTGTTCTTCTCTTTTGGTTTTCTAACTACAGGTGTTTGTACACTTCCTTATGATGTTACACTTTGTGTTGTTGAGCTGCCGTTTGAAATTTTCTGTTCAGCTCTTTTACCTCATTTCTTCCATTTACTTTAATATCGCTACATTGGAGAGTAAGTTTCGAAGTCTCTTCTACAACTATTTTGGTCTTTTCTTTCTTTCTTGTCTTCTTAATGACCTTTTGCTTTCTTCCTGTATGATTTTCTTGATATCATCCCACAACTCTTTTGGTCTTCAGTTATTGGTATCTAATACATCAGATCTGTTATTGAGATAATCTCTAAATACAGGTGGGATATGTTCAAGGTCATATTCTTGGTTCTCATGGACTTGTTTTAATTTTATTCAGCTTCATCCTGAACTCACATATGAGCAACTGATGGTCTGTTCAACAGTCTTGTCCATGGTTGTGTTTCAGATGATGATATAGAGTTTTTCCACTCTCTTTTCACAGATATAATCCATTTGATTTCTTTGTATTCCATTTGGTGAAGTTCATGTGTATACTTGTCTTTTATGTAGTTTTAAAAAACTTTTTTCAATGAATTCATTGGTCTTGCAAAATACTTCATGCGATCTCCAAAATTCTATCATATGACCTCCAGGATCATTTATATTACCAAGGTTATATTTTCGAATAACTGATCCTTCCTCTTTGTTTCCAACCTCTGAATTCAAATTACCAGTAGTTACCAATAGTTCTTGATTGCATGTTTGATTAATTTTAGACTGAAGAAATTGATAGAATTCTTCAATTTCATCATCACTGGCTTTAGTATTAACTGATCTTCCTTGTAAGTTTATGGATATTATGATATCACAGACAGCACTAAAGTTCAAGCTAAATCTTGAAATGTTCTTTTTGATGATGAATGAGTCACCATTCCTCTAAAATTTTTCATTCCCAGAATAGTATACCATATGATTGTCAGTTTCAAAATGGCCAATATCAATCCATTTTAGCTCACTAATGCCTAGATATTGATCTTAATGCGTTCCACTTAATTTTTGACAACTTCCAATTTTCCTAGAGTCATACTTCAAGTATTCCATGTTCTGATTATTAAGAGATGTTTGTAATTGTTTCTCCTTATTTTGAGTTGTGCCCCATCAAAAATGAAGGTCCCACAGGCTTTACCACTCACATCATCATAGTCAACTCTACTTTCAGGAGGCAACCCTTCCCCATTGAGTGCCTTCCAACCTGATAGGTTCATCTCCTGTCACTGTATCTCAGAGTGTTGTGGTGCTATTCATCATGTTTCAATATTCAATATTCTGGTGCTGTCTAACATTACTTGACTTCTATTCATAAGGTTTTCAATGGCTAAACATTTGGCAGTAGTCAGCCTCTCTGCTTCCTAGTCTATTTTAGTCTGGATGTTCAGCTGAAACCTGTATAGCTAGGCTGTATTCTGCTGGTATGTAAAATACCAGTGACATAGATTCCAGCACCAAAGCAACACACAAGCCATCACAATACAACAACTGAGAGAGGAGCGGTGGCTGGATTTAATAGGGGGGCATAAAGTCTCCAGGGAAAATTAGTAGAAACTGAATTTTGATATGAGTTTTTGAAATGAACAAGGGTTCCTAAAGTCAAGTGAGAGAGTATAAGAAAGTGCTTATCATTTGAAATAAACACTAAAAATATTTTGTAGCTACAGTACCCAGAGTGCATAAATATCCCAAATATTGTCAAGTGTTTATTGGTTTTATTGTTTAAAATCATCCTAAAATTTTTTTTTTTAATTAAGTGTAGTGAGCAGTACCAAAATATAAGTATTGTTGATTGTGGCAATATAAAACCATTGATAGAACTAACGGACGTTGGAAGGTGAAAGAAAATCAAGAGATGGGGATGCAAAAATGAAAACATAAATGTGCTAACTGTGCAAAGTAAGTAATCAACAGTCTATGAATTGATTTAACAAGAAATGGAGGTTTCACCTTGTCACATTTTGTTTGGGTACTAAAAACTTATAAACTGTTTTGGATGACAATCTGGCAGTTTCTTACAAAGCTAATCATATATAGGCTACAAAGCTAAACATACAAAGGTTTCCCATACAATCCAATAATCATGCTTCTCGCTATTTGCTCTAATGAAAACCTCTCAATAAAAAAACCTTTACAGGAACACTTATAGTAGCTTCATTCATAATACCACCGTAGAAGAACTGATACATTTGAGTTATGGTGCTGGAGAAAAATATTGAAAGTACCACGGGCTGCCAGAATAACAAACAAATCCGTGTCAGAAGAAACATAGCCAGAATGCTCCTTAGAAGCAAGGATGGTGAGTTTCATCTGTCATACTTGGGATATGTTATCAGGAGGGACTAATCCCTGAAGAAGGAACTCATGCTTAGTGAAGTAGAGATTCAGCAAAATGAGAGGAAGACCCCTAGTGAGCTGGATTGGCACAATGGCAGCAGTAATAGGATCAGGTTTAGCAATGATTGTGAGGATGGTGCAGAACCAGGCAGCGTTTCGTTTTGTTGTGCATAGGGTTCCTATGAGTCAGAACCAACTCTACAGTTTCTAACAACAACAACAACCAAACATTTAATGGAAGTTATGAAGATTATGGGTAGAAGATTAAATTCACTGTACCACATTAATGAGTTTGTCCTTTTCTAGCAATTGTTCTTTCCTGATGATGTGTCCAAAGTTTTGCCAGGCATACTTCTAAGGAGCATTTAGTTGTATTTCTTGTATGACTGATGTGTCCAATATTTTGACAGCTAATGGTATATTCAGTCTTTTTCATAAGACCACAATTGAAATACACAAATTCTTCTGCCATTTTTTTCCATTGTCTATAACTTTCACATGCCTATTAAGTGACTGACACCACTGCTTCAGTAAGATTCATGTTATTGTTGCTGTTAAGTGCCCTCAAGTCAATTCCATCTCACAGTGACTCTATATAGTTTTTGCAATGCTAGAAATCTTTACAGGAGCAGAAAGCCTCATCTCTCTCTCTCAAGAAACATCTCTCTCTCAAGAAACAGGTGGTGGGCTTGAATCACTGACTTTGTGATTCGAACTCCAGTGCTTATCCTACGGAGCCACTGACACACATTAGTCATCAAATGGTTCTATTTCTCAGCAATGAAAAAAAACCAAGCTATCAAGTTATGAAAAGACACGCTGGAATGTTAAATGCATATTGTTAAATGAAAGAAATCATTCTGGAAAAGCTGTGTGTTTCTAACTATATGACATTCTGAGAAGAACATAACTATAGAAACTGAAAATGATGTATGGTTGCCAGGGATTCAGGAGAAGGAGGTAAATGATGTATGGTTGCCAGGGATTCAGGAGAAGGAGGTAAATGATGTATGGTTGCCAGGGATTCAGGAGAAAGGGGTGTGATATGAACAGGTAGAGCACACAGCATTTTGACATGTGAAACAATCACAGTTGATACTGTAATGATAGATCCACGACATTATCCATTTGTCAAAACCAAGAAGGCTGATCAACACAAAAAGACTGAACCCTATTGAAAAACTATAAACTTTCATTACTAATAATGCATTAAGATTGGTCCATCAATTGCAATAAATATACCACACAAATATAGAAGAAACAGTATGCACTGAGGAGAGAGGTATATCGAAACTGGACTGTCTTCAGAATTTTTCTGTAAAACTAAAACTGCTCTAAATAATAGAGTCTATTTTACAAATTTAATCAATATAAAGAAAACTCAGTCATATAGTCGAAAAACTTTGAATTACCAAATTACACTTTAGAATCATATTGTTTTCATCAGTGAATTGTTTCAAACTTTCGAATAATGACTATATGAAGCAGAGAAACAGAGGAAGCTACCATGGTCATATTATGATGTTAATAATAATGTTAAAAACTAAAGTTTGTTGTAACTAGAAAGTTACAGATATAAAGTTCCAAAAAAACCTGGTGATTTTCAAACTCTGAATACATTTATAATCAGAAAATTTTCTTCAAATGAAATTTTCTATACAAGTTCAATATGGGAAAGAGAGTAAAATAGAAGAGTTTAGTTAAAGGTATGATGAGGTTACTAGCAGCCCAAGCCCACTTATTAATATGGGTGGAAAAAGTCTAAATAAAATGCAGACAAACTAATCTCAATGGAATCTAAAAATGTTTATCCAGTAATTCAAGAAGAGTTTACTACTAATATATCTACTTTTAAGTCTTACAGTATCAACTCACAAAATGACAGTGTTATTTTATAATATTAAAAAAATATGCATTATACAAAAAACAAAAAAAATAACTCTTTATAAATAAAAAATAAAAGTATATAATTGCTTAACATGATAAAGGATATCTGTCTCAATACACAGGCTAAAAAATAGTGAATTTTAAATTGATCTTCTATAGCACACACAAAAAAGACAAGATTACCAGTTTCAATATTGTTAATTTTTGAGTTGTTAATAGGTTTCCAGTAATAATTCCAATTGAGACTTCTGAATGAATAGTCTCTAAATCTATTTAATGTTAACCTAGTAGAAACAATAAGGGAGAATGTCTTTAATAAGATTCTTTAAAAACTGTATCTACTGAATGAGTCATACATAGTGCTTGCAAATTGACAATCAGACCAACTGAATTAAAGAAAATGGAATCAATATAATAGTATAACCTTGAAATGCAGATTTAATAAATAGACAAAGAAATACAGCTATTAAAAAGTAGAGCCAAAAAAACCTGTACTATATAACAAATTAATTAAATAGCAAGGAAATAAAATAAAAGTAAAAATAAAAGTAAAATATATACGAATACATTTCATACTCTGAATGCAACAGCAATAAAAAATAATTATAATGATAAATCTTATAAAAACACAAAACTTTGCACTCAGAAGTATACTAAATATTAAGGAGCTCTGGTAGCATAGTGGTTACGAATTGGGCTGTGAACCGCAAGGTCAGCAGTTCGAAACTACCAGCTGCTCTGCCGGAGAAAAATGAGGCTTTCTGCTCCCATAAAGATTTACAGCCTCGGAAACTCTGTTCAGGGTCACTATGGGTTGGAACCGACTCGACAGCACTTAACAACAACATACTTAATATTAAAAGTCATAATATATTTATAATAAATGTAAAAAATAATTTGTGGGGAAAATTGATAATCAATTAAAGAAAGTTAATATATTAAGAAAGGAGCTCTGGTAGCGTAGTGGTTACAAATTGGGCTGCGAACCGCAAGGTCAGCAGTTCAAAACTACCAGCTGCTCCAAGGGAGAAAGATGAGACTTTCTGCTCCGGTAAAGATTTACAGCCTCGGAAACCTTGTTCAGGGTCGCTATGGGTTGGAACCGACTTGACGGCACTTAACAACAGCAATATATTTTTAAGAACAGTTTTTAATTACATAAAAAATGTATCCTTGAGTAAAAAAAAGAATTGTTGTTGTTGTTATATGCCTTGGAGTCTGTTCCGACTCATAGCGACCCTACTACACAGGGTTTCCGAGGCTGTTAATCTTTACAGGAGCAGAGCGCCTCATCTTTCTCCCGCGTAGCAACTGGTAGTTTTGAACTGTTGACCTTGCTGTTCGCAGCCCGATTTGTAACCACTACGCTACCAGAGCTCCACAGAAAATTCAGAGTAAGAAATACAAATGAAAATAAACATAAAAAGTATTTCATCTTAACTAAAAAATAAAAGAAACGTCAAATAAACTGGTGATAGTTGCACAACATCATCAACGTAATAGTCATTGAATTGTACATGTAAGTTGTACATGTAAAAATGTTGAATTGGAAAATATTAATGCAATATATATTGTTTAAACAATGAAAAATTTGAAAGATCAAATTAAATAGTGAGGTATTTAAAAGTCCTGATGTGTTAGGATAAAGCATTGGACCCCAAGATCGGTTTGAACCACAAGGTCAGCAGTTTAAACTCACCAGCAACTTGAAAACCCTATACAGATTCTCCATGAGCCAGAACTGACTTGAAGAAATTTACAACAAACAACAATGTAATATGGACAAATGTTATTTTTAAATGCTCAGTCCTAGCTAGAGGATGGTGAGGCTGGAGCTGTTTTATAATGCCTCATCTTTCTCTTATGGAGCTACAGCTGGATTTGAACCCTAAACTCATAATCATTTTTTTGCTTATACATTTAAACTACATTTAGGTTGTAAAGCAAGATTGTTTATATAATAGTTTTTATGTAGAAGCTTGGAGTTCTGGTGTGGTGCTGTGGGTTAATGCTCCAGACTGCAAAGCCATTTGAACTGCAGTCGGCAGTTCAAGCTCACCAGTTGCTCCTTGGAAACCCTATATAAGGTTGCTATGGGTCGGAACTAACTCGACGGCACTTCACAACGACAACAACATGTAGAAGTTTGGACTCCTGGTATGGAGCTGTAGGATTAGCACTGTACAGTGAACCACAAGGTCAGTGGTTCAAACTCATCAGCTGCTCCTTGGAAAGCCTATACAGCTAAGAGCTGGAATTAACTTGATGGCGATTAACAGCAAAAAGCAAATATAAAAGTTTGGTGTCTTGGTGTGGTGCTGAGGAAAAACAGCACTGCAAACCCACCAGCCGCTTCTTGGAAACCCTAGACATATTTGCTATGAGTCAGAACCAACTGGGTGTCACTTAACAACAATATAGTAGCTTGAGTCCTAGTGTGGTGCTGTTGCATAAGACCTGGACTGGTAACCAAAACGTCAGCGGTTCAAAACCAGCTGATATCAGAAACCCTATACTGAGACTCAAAGGCATATAACAACATGTGAAGTTTAGTACTAATTGTTATCATGAGAGAATTTCTTATATCATGAACATTGTATTAAGTTGTACTGAATGATGTATTTGCATCTTCCTGCAAAAACTTTCTTTTGAATTTTTATACCTCTCAATGGATGCTGTAAATGGAAGTTCTTTAATGATTATGATCAAGCCTTATTGATTTTACCCCTTTCCTCAATCTCAGAACAGTGTTTAGTCTATATTTGAATGTGTTTCTGAATGCTATGCTGAACTTTGAGATAAAAAAAATCATTTCCTCATATTATATTTCTAAATTTAGATTTAGAAACTAGCAGTCAATTGCATGTTAACTACAATGAGCTCTGGTAGCGTAGTGGTTATGAGTCGGGCTGCCAACCTCAAGGCCGGTAGTTCAAAACTACAAGTGGTTCCTCAGGAGAAAGATGAGGTTTTCTGCTCCCATAAAGATTTATAGCCTTGGAAATCCTATGCAGGGTCACTATGAGTCGGAACCAACTCAACAGTACTTAACGACAACAACAACAAGAAATGTAATAATATTATGACTATATAAAAGGCAAAATTCTTAGCCTGGCCCCAGAAAATACTGAAAATATTCTTGATAAATATTCTAATTCTGAAGACTTAAAAATATATTGAAAATTTGGCTACTGAAAGGAGACACTGGTGTCTTAGTTATTTAACGATGCCATAAAAAAAATATCACAAGTGGATAGATGGTTTTAACAAGCAGAAATTTACTCTCACGGGTTAGGGAGTTAGAAGTCCAAATTCATAGTGCCAGCTCTGGGGAAGGCTTTCTCTATGTCAGCTTTGAAGGTCCTTGTTGTCTTTTGCTATCTGTAAGGCCAGCATTCCTTGAAGACCACCATGTGTCTTAGTATTTATCTTTCCCTGGATCCAGGAACTTCAGTGCAGGGACCCTAGATCCAAATGACTTACTCTGATTCTTGGCTCTTCCATCTTGGAAGCAATAGGTCTCTCTTTCGCTAAAGTCTCTCTCTTTTCATCTCTTGTAATATAAAAGGTGTTGTGTGTCATACCCTTGGGAATCTCCCATAAATCAGATCACAGTGGGGGTGGGATTAAGGGTGGTGTGTTGTTGTTCTTGTTTAGTGGCCATTAAGACTCAGAACAGTCCTTTATAAGGTTTCTGAGGAGCAGCTTTTGGGTTTGAACTGCCAACCTTGTGGTTAGAAGTCCAGTGCTTGTCCTACAGCCCCCACACTACTCTTATTGGCTTATCTCCTATAATCACATCATGGGGGATAGCTACATCTGAACTGCCAAACCACTGAGAATCTAGACAAGTTGACACAAAACCATAACTATCACAGCTTGTAAACAGAATATACAGAGAATCTGAAGCTCTTTACTTGTGCTTCATTGACTATGCAAAGACTTTTGACTGTGAATCATGACAAGCTATGGATAACATTGCAAGGAATGTGTATTCCAGAACAGTTGATAGTGCTCATGAGGAATCTGTTTGTATATCATTCCAACAGAGCAAAGGGATACTGAATGGTTTAAAAGCAGGAAAGGTGTATACCAGAGCTGTATTCCTTCATCATACTTAATCTTCAGGATGAGAAAATAATCCAAGAAGCTGGATTATATGGTTTAACATTAAGAAAGGTATGAGACAGGGTTGTAGTCTTCCACCACATTTATTCAGTCTGAATGCTGAGCACATAATCTGAGCACATAATCAGTATGAAGAAAAATGTGTTATCAGGATTGGAGAAAAATCCATTAACAACCTGTGATATCCAGATGATACAACCTCGCTTGCTGCAAGCAAAGAGGACTTAAAATACTTACAGGTAAAGATAAAAGTTCACAACCTTCAGTATGGATTATTCCTCAATGTAAAGAAAAAAATTCTCACAACTGGATTAATAAATAACATCATGATACGTGGAGAAAAGATTGAGGCTGTCAAAGACTTCATTTTGATTGGATCCACAATCAACACTTATGAAAATCAAACAACATATTGCATTATGCATATGTGTTGGACAAGATTCCTTAAAGTGTTCAAGATCAAAGATGTCAGTTTGTGGGCTAAGGTGTATCTGACTCAAACCATGGTATTTTCAATTACATCATATGAATAGGAAAGTTGTACAATGAATAAGGAAGACCATAGAAGAACTGATGCATTAGAGTATGGAGTTAGGGAAGGATACCTAAAAGTATCCTGGCCTGCCAGAGGAAAAAACACGTCTGTGTTGGGAGACATACAGCCAGAATCCAACTTAGAAGCAAGAACGATGGGACAGTGTAAGCAAAAACAGTGGAAGATCCCCAACAAGATGGATTAGCACAGTGACACCACTAATGGACTCAAGCATAACAATGACTGTGAAGATGGCCCATGATGGGCAGTGTTTCCTTAGGTTGTACACAGGGTCACTGGGAATTGGAACTGTCTCGATGGCACTTAACAACAAGGACAGTGATGGTACAGTGAGGTTCAAATTCAAGATCACAACTGAACTTTTCTGTATTTCCCAATGTCTTTCAGAATGCCAGCTCTCTTCCTAATCAGAACTGGTCCCTAACAAAGGAAAATTTTGAGTCAAATATACGAACCCTGTCAAGGACGTTTACAATTTAAACGGTATTAGTAGTTAAGAAGATGGGCTTGAACCCCGTGTCTCACTTACTCAAATGTTACTTTATGTCTCCCACCATTCAGTTTCCTCTGCTGTAAAATGAGGATAATAACAGTTGTTGGGAGAATTAAACAAATTGCCATGTTGTGGCACTTTAAGATAAGCACAGGACTGCTAGCCCCTAGTTTAATGTTTCAAACTCATAAGCCACTCCTTGCAAACGATATAAGTTGGAGCCAACTGAACAACACTCAACAGAAATAACAATGAATTCATAACAATTCTTGTTTATAGTGAAATAAAAATGAAAAAAATAATACCCTTGATTGTAAGAATTTTGGGAATTATGTCACAGATGGAAAATAATTTGGAAAGGAAGTCTCCTTTTGCACATCCCTGAAATAAACTTCTTGTTGTTGTTAAGTGCTGTTGAGTCAGTTCTGACCCATAAAGACCTGTACAGGGTTTCCGAAGCTGTAATATTTACGGGAGCAGAAAGCCTCATCTTTCTCCCATGGAGAGACTAGTGGTTCTGAACTGCTGACCTTAATGTTCACAGCCTGATTTGTAACCACTATGCTACCAGAGCTCCTTGGAGTGGCTATATTATCTGCACATTCTAATGGTGCACATGTTAGAAAGTCTCAAAGAATCCAGAGGTAGTAGAAGAAAGAATATTTTTCTGCGTAATGCCAATGAATTTTTTGTTGTAGTTTTTACTATTAGAATTGAAGAAGTGGATTTAATCATCTGGAAATTCTTTCACTTTTTCTATATAACAAACCTGTTACTGCCAAGTCAAATGTAATTCATAATGACACTGTAGGACAGTGTTGAACTGTCCCATCCACTAGTGGCACTGTAGGATAAGCATAGGACTACTAACCACATACTTCAGACATATTACCAGGAGGGATCAGTCCCTGGAAAAGGACATCATGCTTGGACAAATGAAGGGTCAGTGAAAAAGAGGAAGACTCCCCAATGAAATGGATTAACATATTGGCAGCAGCAAAGGGCTCCGGCATAACAGCGATTGTGATGTTGGCTAAGGACGGAGCAGTGTTTCCTTCTGTTGTGAAGAAAAACATTGTAAATCAGAACCAACTCGATAGCACCAATCAACAACAGCAACTAACCACAGGTTGGGCAAGTCAAATCCACCAGCTGATTTGTCAGAGAAAATAAATGAGTTTGCAACCTTGGAAAGCCTACACAGGATGGATATGAGTTGGAACTAATTCTAAGGTAACTAATAACAACAAGAACTGTCCAATATGATTTTCAAGGTTGTAGTCTTTATGAAAGGGTATCTGGTGGCACCGTGGTTAAGTGCTTTACTAAGAACAGAGGTTGGAGGTTCAAAGCCACCCATAGGTACCTTAGAAGATGTTCTAGAGATCTGTTTCTGAAAAATCAGCCCTTGCAAACTGATGGAGCACAGTTCCACTCTGACAAACATGGGGTCACCAAGAATCATACTGGGATGAGGATGGGACCCGTATACTTCACAGTCAAGGAAAGTCTTTCTTGGGCATTTTTCAAGCAAATAAGCTTTGAAAAGAATTTGAATTCACCAAAATAAAGTGTGTGTGTGTGTGTGTGTGTGTGTGTGTGTGTGTGTAGTTTTCCACCAAATGCATGAAATAGGTTTAAATTAAGCCAAACCTGAATGCTTACTGAAAGGACACTCTAAGATTTGAGATTTCTCTTTTCCAGTTAATGATTTAGATGGTGAAGGGACCATCACATTCCCAAAGCTTAATCAGGGTCAGGGTCCAAGCAATAATAAACCCACTTTAGTGTTTTTTCTAAAAGAAAAAATTAAAGAGAGCAACATCTCCTGAGAGAATATTAACAGTTCCTTTTGTCTATATGACTTTCAACACCTGAGAGTATGAACAATAGTCACCTTACTTCCTGTAAGTTCCTTAATCAGACACTGTTTCCAGTTAACAGTTCCCAGATATATTAACCCCATTATCCAGTTTATTGGATTTATATCTCTGCATCTGATTTTTTAAAAGATGAGGCCCTTACACTGTTTCTTTTCAGTTTGGTAGACATGTATTTCTTGAGTGGTTAAAAATGACATGCTACAAAACAGTCAATCTTAAAAATGACACTGCCACAAGAGAAGGAAGGAAAACTTTTACTAATAGGTAGTCTTTTAAGGTATGGAATCTTAAGCAATGTGATTTTATCAGACCTATCGCTAGGGGTCCGAATCAACTTGACAGCACTTAACAACAACAACAACTATAAATAGGAGTCCTGGATTGGCACTGTAAGATAAACACTGGACTGCTACCACAAGGTCAGCAATTCAAATCCACTAGCTGCTCCTTGGAAACCCTACGCAGGGTCGCTGTGAGTTACAACCTACTTGATAGTACTTAACAATAACAATAAAAAGTTCACACAACACAAACTGTATTTAGAATCATTAGGTATTATGACACTAGCCCTTTCAAAAATCGCATGCAATCAGAAGGTAATACAACATTTTTTTTTTTTTTTGACAAGTCAGTTGTTTCACATAGACTAAGATGTACTCCACATTATTTTTAAATGCAAAAGTAAAGCAGTGGAGGAGAACAAACAAGATGGCGGATCGGGTGGACGTGTAGCAAAGAGCTCCGCCGACAACAATACTGAATACCCGACCTAGCAGGCTCAGGGGATGGTCTCAGAACTCTGAACCACATGTAAATAAATATTTAAAAGGTTGGAAGGCTCATAGCTGGGGGAATTTGTGGCAGAAGCAAGAAATCTATTGCTTTCTAATCCGGGATGCTAGGCTGCTCCAGGAGCCGCCATATTGGGTGAGACCAAGTGGGGGAAGGATCGGAGTGGCCACAGAAGCCTGACAGAACTGCTGAGATAAAGATGTGGACATTCTTTTCTTTTGGTATCTGTTCATTGGTTCCTTGCTGTCTG
>NW_006408616.1:4520446-4536424 GCF_000296735.1 Chrysochloris asiatica
CCCCACTGAATAGCTATCATCTTGTCTAGATGGGTCTGGTGAAAGGAGATGGGGATAAGATTCGTAAGATTCAATAGTGAATGACTGTTATCATGACTAATCATGACAGTCACAATTGTAAAGGTAGAAGTTTTGTAACAAAAAAAGGGGAGTGGTTAATCTTACAGTCCAGAGACAGAGGACCCTAGGACCATCAAAAGAGGAACACACAAATAGAATGTGAGACCTTATCCAGAGAAGCAGCAGCGCCAGAGATGGAGGCAGAGACGGGGGCATTTATGTTGCTTAAAAAGGTATTTGCAATGAAGAAGTCACTGGTCTTACAAAATTCTATCACGTGATCTCCAGCATTGTTTCTATCACCAAGGTCATATTTTATAACTACTGATCTTTACTCTTTGTTTCTAACCTTTGCATTCCTATCATCAGTAGTTATCAATAAATCCTGATTGCAAGTTTGATAAATTTCAGATGAAGAATTTAATAGAATTCTTTAATTTCATCATCACTTGCTTTAGTAGTTGGTGTGTAAATTTGAATAATAGTGGTATTAACTGTTCTTCCTTGTAGTCGTACAGATATTACCCTATCACAGATAACATTGTACTTGAAGATAGAGCTTGAAATGTTATTTTTGTTCATGAGAGCAACACCAGTCTTCTTCAGTTTGTCATCCCTGGCATAGTACATTATGTGATTGTCAGATTCAATGCTAGTCCATTTCAGATCACTAATGCCTAGGATATCAATTTTTATATATTCCATTTAATTTTTTACAACTTCCAATTTTTCTAGATTCATACTTTTGTACACTGTATTTCTGATTATGAATGGATGTTTACAGCTACTTCTCTTCATTTTGAGTTGTGCCCATCAGCAAATGAAGGCTCTAAAAGTTTTAGTACTTTCATGTCATCGAGTCAGCTCTGCTTTGAGGAGGCAGCTCTTCTCCAGTTGTATATTGAGTGCCTTCCAACCTGAGAGGCTCCTCTTCAAGATCTATACTTGACAATCTTCTATTACACTTCATTATTTTTTAATATTCAATATTCTGGTGTTATCTGACTGTTCCAATGTTATTCACAAGGTTTTCTGTGACTAAATACAGGAAAAGTTGCCTGTCTCTCTTTCTTCCTAAACTGTCTTAGCCTAGAAGCTCATCTAAAACCTGTCTATCAAGGGTGGCACTTCTGTAATTTAAAATACTGGCGGCATAGCTTCCAGCATCACAGCATCACACAAGTCACCACAGTACGACAAACTGACGAATGAGTGGTGCTCCATTATAGTAGCATTAGATAATTATGACATTTCCTAAGGAGTATTCTGACTGTAATTCTTACAAAATTAATCAGTTCATTCTTCTGGCACTGCATAGTATACTCAATATTCTTTCCCAACACCGAATTCAAATGCATTAATTCTTTTTTATCTTCTTTATTCATGGTCCAATTTTCACATGCATGCAAGGTGACAGAAACTACAATGGCTTGAGTCACTGGCACTTTAATCCTCAAAGTAACATCTTAGCTTTTTAACACTTTCAGCACTTTTATTTTTGCAGCAGCAACAGATTTTGCCATTGCAATACTTCATTTCATTTCCTGATTGCCACTTCTATGGATATTGATTGTGGATAAAAGTAATCAAAAATACTTAAGAACTTCAGTCTTTTCTCTATTTATTATAATGTTGCTTAGTCCAGTTGTAAAGACTTTTGTTTTCTTGATGTTGAGGTATAATCCATACTATAGGCTACAGTCTTTGACATTCATCAGTAAGTGCTTCAAATCTTCTTTGCTTTCAGCAAGCAAGTTTATGTCATCTGCATAACAAGAGATTATTAGTAAGTCTTTGTCCAATCCTGATGTGTTCTTCTTCATACAGTCCAGATTCTTAGATTATTTGCTCAGCACATACTTTGAATAAGTATGAAGAAATGTTACAAACCTGATGCTCACCTTTCCCAATTTTAAGGCAAGCAACAGCCTTTTTGTATAGGTTCCACATGAGCACAATTAAGTGTTCTGGAAATCCCATTCTTCTCAATGCTGTCTATAAAATGTTAAGGTCCACACAGTCAAAAGCCTTTGCATTATCAATGAAATACAAGGAAACATCTTTCCAGCCAAGATCCATCTGGCATCAGCAATATGGAAATCCTCATTCCACAGTCTAGCCCAACTGACCTACTTCAGTTAGAGAAAGCTGGTACTTTCCATTATATCATTGCAAGTCATTGAGTCCTTCTTTTTGATCCCACTTACCTTATCTTTTACAGATATTCCCAAGAGCCTTCTCAGTAAAATTCTGCACATAATCTTTCTCTTAGAATTTGCCTGGAGAGCTTAATCTAAGGCAGCATACAAAGTTTTTTTTGTGTTTGCTTCATTTCATACTCATCACTGGATAAACTGCTTAACAGTAGTGCACAGTGTATAGTTTAAGAACATCGTAGGCCTAATATTAGATGGACTTAACAAATTGAATGCTTCTCTTTCAAATACTACTATATCACTGTGTTGGCACTCAATGCACTAACAGGAGAATTAATATTTCACAGAGATGCTAGCTTGAACCAACTAATCCACATAGATATTTTCATTTATTGCTTTCCCACTAAAACTGGTAAACATTGCCATTTTAATATTTTGGAGCTACAGCTGGTGAAAAGTATCTGACTGTAGTGTGGACTAGTAGGCACTAAATGGGATTGTCTGATCTATACAACAGCGCGTTCAACCCAGTGATTTGAGCACATCTTTTCTGCTTCATTGGTCACCAATGGATTTTTCTGTTAAGTTCAATTGAGTCCAGCACTCTTTTTAGCCTTTCTCTTTTGAGGGAAAGGCTAATGCTGTTTAAAGGTCTCACTAAAAAGCAGAGACCTTTGATTGTGAACCTCAAAAAAGACAATATGTCAAGAGCACACCTTTTAATACAGAGCTGCATACTCCTTTATTTTAAGCCCAGCAAGGGAAGACTAATTGTCTGAAGGACTTTTTTATTAATTCATTTTTATGAAGTATACCTCCCCACCGACACTGTGGAATCTGGAAAAGAAGACTTGACAACATTACTAATCTGATGTAGATATTGATTGTACTAAAGGGATCTAGCTCTGATACCTATTTGGGCAACTAAATATATTTTTATTTTTTGGATCTTAGGCTCTAAGTAACAGTGACACAATTTCTGAAAATGTCACAACATAAAACTCCTAATGTTGTGGGATAATTTTAAATGATTATTAGTCACTCCTACTGTGGAATTGTAGGATAAGCATAGGACTGCTAACTGCAAGGTCGGCAGTTCAAATCTACGAGCTGCTCCTCAGAAACCTTATACAGAATCACTAAGGATTACAATCGACTAGAAAACACTTAGCAACAACATCAGTAAGTTATTTGCAGAAAGATTTCATGCTGATAAAGTAGATGGGGGCAAAAGTATCTGATTAATTATAATTCTAAAAAGATCAAATGTCATGCCTCAATGAACTTCTTCTTTTATAATCATGATTTTGTTGTTGGTAAAGCAAATATTTAGATTTAGGCCAGTAAATTGTCTGTTTGCTCTCAGATTCATAGAAAGCTTCACCCTGTACTAGTCTCTATCAGAGGGGTTAAATCTTGTAAATATTTCCCAAGGCTCCACTGCCAACTATATTCCAAGTGGATTCTTCCAGTAAGAGGAACTGAAAAAATAAAGTTAAAGAAAGAGAAACCTTCTCTCTTAGCTTCAGGAAGCATCTCTATCAATAGTAGCATTTTCTTGGAGCACAGCTCCCAAAAGAAAGGCCCTCCCTCCTAGGGCAGGTACTACCTTGCTGCCAGAACCCACTAGGCAGATTTGGCTCCTGGATTCTGGGAAAACTACCTCCTCCCTTGGTCCTCCCAGCAACAAGTACAGTGGTCACAATTTACTACTGCTGATCTCCATCTTAACAAACTTCCAGTATTGAACTACCTCTTTAAAACTATCTGAGGTGAGTTTTCTTTCCTGTCTGCATCTCAACCAACACATGTTGTTGTTGTTGTGAAGTGCTGTCGAGTCTGTTCCAACCCACAGTGACCCTGTACGGGTTTCCGAGGAGTAGCTGGTAAGCTTCAATCAATGACCTTGAAGTTCAAATGGTTTTGCAGTCTGGAGTATTAACCCACAGCACCACATCAGGACTGCAATAGACACATTGTTGTTGTGAAGTGCCTTTGAGTCGGTTCTGACCCATAGTGACCCTTTATAGGGTTTCCCAGGAGCAGCTGGTGGGCTTGAACCGCCGACCTTGCAGTTCAAATGGCTCTGCAGTCTGGCACATTAACCCACAGCACCACACCTAGACACATAAAGTACCCAAAATTATATTAAACCAAGTCCTAATTCACTGCCATATATTAGTTTGTTTTTAAAGGTTTTATTGTGATTTGAGTGAAAGTTTACAGGGCAGATCATCAGTTTTACATTCAACAAATCATATACTTTGTTTCATTACAATGATTATAATCCCTTCCATGTACCATCAGTTAACACTATTATTTCTCTCTGTTCATTTTAAATCTTTTTTTTTTTTTAATACTCAGGCATATATAATAATTTAAACCACCAAAGGGGACATTCTGCAAGCCTGCCTCCTTGCTGACAGCTATCAGTCCCTCTCTTCCCATGAGTCTAGAGTCCTTAGCTGCTCCCTCTCTCCATGTCCCCATCTCTGCCTCCATCTCTGGTGTTGCTCCTTCTCTGGATATGGTTTCACATTCCACCTGTGCTCTTCTCCCCTGATGTAGGGTCCTCTGTTTCCATACTGTAAGATTAACTTCTCCCCTGTTTTTGTTACAAAACTTCTACCTTTACAATTGTGACAGTCGTAATTAGGCATGATAACAATTACTCACTATTGAATCATAAGAATCTTATCCCCATCTCTTTTCACCAGACCCATCAAGACAAGATGAAAACTATTCAGTAGGGACTCCATTTTCCCCTGCACACTCTTAAATTAAACCCCTCTTGAAAACTTGCAAGCCAGTCACATTATGCCTTTATCACCCCCTCATTTTAGGTAGCCAATGTCTAAGTTGCCCCTGCGTAGCTACCCTGTATACAGAGGGGATAGCATTGATGCTTGATGTGAAGACTCCTTTCCTCTCTTGGTATGTTCAGTGACTATATCCATGAATATAAGTCAAGTTAATCAACTTGTAGCAATTTACCCTCATTACCTTTATCAAAAAAAATTTTTTTTTCAATTGTCCTCTAGTTGAGTTCTGACTATCAAGCCATCGAGGCTAGGTCAAATGGGTACTGTCTGCAAGTTTAGGTGCCCTTGTGCATCTCCCCTCACTTCATATCAGCTGGATGCTTCACTCTCAGCTCTAGTCCTCTGTAGCTATGTCCTTGTCCATGGGCTCAGATGTCCCCAGGTCTCACCACACCTTGGACCAACCAGCCCTTCCTCTTCTCTCTCTCATCTCCAGGTCAACAGGATTCAATGGACTGGGGTTGAACTGAGCCCATTTCTTCATTACTGCCTTTCCCCTATTCCACTCACCAGTAGACCAATGTGGTTGCCAGCAAGCTTACACGCCTGTTCATGTGTTCCCTTTGAGTTTCAGTCTTAGAGGGGTGCCACATATTTTCCAAAGGTTCCTTCTTCTTCTTTTTTTTTTTTTTAACTTTCAACCCAGAATTTGTAGGAAATCTCTTTTTATAAATAACAGCAAACACAGTGGTTAGGTTTTCAAATAAGTCCATAAACATTGATCCATAATATACCCGAAATGTACTGTTCTCGGTGCCCCAGTCTTGACTTTATGCATTTCTCACTCCATATATGTACTCACTAACCCCAAATCCTTAGTCATCAAATTATAATGAAAGCCACATCTCTAACACAGGTCTCTCTGCTGAAATCCATACCTTCATATCTTCAGTTTCCTACTAGATATCTCCAATTGGATATCCTGCATGCAACTACAAATCTACCCTCCACAACTAAACTGACTACATCACCTAATCAAACTTGTTCCTTTGATTATTTTCTATGAATAGTCTAATTAATGATGTCTGAAATTCTGGTATAATTCTAAGACCTCTCCTTACCTTCACATCTAGTGGATCACTGGTCCATCTTGTAACTGGATAATTGAAATAAGCATGGACCATGTAGGAGAGCAGTTCTGGAAGCATGGCAAACTACAGTTACTCCTGAATAACATGGGTGCAAACGTCCAAACTGGGGATGAATATAGATGATTAAACAACCACTGTACCACTGCCATGCCATTTAACAAAGTCAAGTGATCTGACCTTATGTGCTGACTAAAAAGTCTTGACCTTTTGTAAATATTCAAATGATTCTACAGTTCTTATTAGCTAGAGAATGCTTCTATATTTCTTTCAAAGTAGAATTTGCCAACCAAAAGGGATGTGCTTGGGTGGTCTTTTAGAGTATACCAATACACTCTTGAATGACTGAAAAATATTTTTGATAAAGGTTAAAAAGATTTCAGACGGAAACAAAACAAAGGCTTCTATTTTCAAAATAAAACTTTGAGGATGTTGATTTTGTACCCAATCATAGACCTTATTATTGAAAATGTACTCTTATCAGCAAATGGAACCATCTGGGCCCCAGATATCCTTGCAAAAAGGAAACTTAGGCTGCTAATAAAGCCCATCAAACTCATACCCAAGAATGTGTACGCATACCATATGGTATGAGAGTCTTTCATTGTTTAAAAATACTCTTATTTACTTAGCCTGATTACATGCTAATGCCAAGAAAAGACTATTTCAATACATTGTGGTTCTATACAGCCATATTTTACAAATTGAAGCAGTCACTTTCCCGGAGATGTGTGGAAGTGTGAGAAATAAGAGAATATCATAGGTGAAATAGGTCACATCTCTCTTCTATATCAGATTTGGAAAACAAAATTAAATAATTTGATTGTAATGCAAAGCATGATTTTCTTTTAGAGTAAATACTAATAGATTTTGGAGCAGAATGCAAAATGCACAGGCATGTTACCATAATACCCTAAAAGTTAAATTTTTAAGGCTTCAGGTGACCACATCTTAAGATCCTACCCCTAGATGCACAAACATTAAGGACCCACTCAACTTCAAAGTATATAAACCCTCCACGAGTGACTCCAATACACTCTGCCTTTTGTCTCGCCTTGTTTTCTACTGCACAAGTTTACAGCTGCCTTTAAGTTGTTTCTGACTCATGACAATCCTGTGTGTGTGTCACAGAAGAATTGTGATTCATAGGGTTTTCAGTAGTTTGTTTTAAAGAAGTAGATATCCAGGCCATTCTCTGGAGGCATCTCTATATAGAATCAAATCTCTACCCTTTCAGAAAGTAGCCAAGTGCCTTAACCCAAGTGCTTTCTTGCTCTATTGTTTTATGTTTCAGCAGGATCTTCCAAGTTATTTAAAATACCTTTGAGTACAGAATCATGGTTCTTATATTCCCTTAAGAGCTATTCATTAGTAGAAGCAGTTTTAATAATAATGCTATGAATATTAGAGCCCAAATGAAAAAGTACAAAACATCGATAATTCTGAATAAATTATGATATGACTGTTACACTTAACCAATCATCCTAGAATCTAAGAATATTTTACATATTAAATTTTTCTTCTCTGCTTTTGCTGTTGAAATACTTAAGATTTTTAAATTACACATAGATAAATTATGAAGCTTACCCTTACTTCATTGAGTACATTACTATAATCATTATGAATGGGAAATTACAGCACTCAAACATTACTGGCTTAATTTGGGGTCTGTTCACAAGAGTCATATACTAGTCAATCACCCTTTAAGCACTCCTATTCCTCTTGGTCTGCTACTAAACATTTAGTGTTAACAAAGGGTCTATGAATATGTCGTTTGCATTTATTTCCATAAATTCTTCAGGCTGTCCCTGTCTCAATCTTTGACTGTCTGCTCTAAACTCACTTAGACTTCATCAACTTTAAATTTCAACTGGCATGTCATCACATTATAAATTTATTTCTGCTTTTCTTCAAAGTCAAGCTTGCAGTCTATCAGATAGAGGTGCCTCTACTGAAATGCAGGTGAACATAATCACTTTTAGGAAGCATTCCCTAAAATTCTTCTACTACTGATAATCTAAGACAAATATCAGGTGAGAAAGGGATCAGAAAGGTCAGATGAGAAGCTTTTTAGAACTTTCATGCCATAATGAATTTTGAACAGTAAACAATCATCTTACAAAGTATGGGAAAATATTTAGATATATTTTGAATAGAAACAAAATATATGGTATAGAATATGTTTATTCTATTGAATGGATGGAGATCATATTTTTCAGTGGTTTTCATACCTTAAATAATGACTTGCATTTTTTTAAAGTAAATGCTTAAGAGGTAACTGACAATAAAAACCCATGTTTTAATTTCAGCAACTTTTAATATTTGGAAATTACTTAAGAGAATGTATTTAAATGGTGACAGCTGCCACTTTGATAAACTTTCAAATTCTGTATGTTAACAACTCTATGATGTGACTACAGTATTAAACTATTTGTCATAAATTGACACAGCTAAGTACAGTGCTAGACAGTTTCCAGCAAAGTTAGCAATACTAATTGCTTAAACTAGAGCTGCAAGTGTCCCTGAAATCACTGTGGTGAAGACTGATGAACTGACCTGGCCCCAGAAAATTTACAGAGATGCTTCAAAGTTCTTTCAAGTATAAAATGAATTTACTGTTTTAAGTAGTGGCTCACTGGTATGTTACCAAGGCAGACAGATACAAACAGAAACTCATTCAGGTTGCAGTCCTTTCAGAGATAATATAGTAGATAAAAATGAAATGCAAGCAAGCTAATATGTCATTTCTGAATATAGGTTTTAAAATGAATCTTTTTGCTAAAAGAGATGTTTCAATCATTACATTAATAAGTTTGTCAATGGCTATTTTAGAAACAAAATTAATATTCTAGAGTTTGTGATGTCCTAATGTACAGAGTCCTTTGAAAATAAAGCCAAAATGGAATGATGGTTTGTTGTTGTTGTTATGTGCCGTGGAGTCGGCTCCGACTCATAGCGACCCTGCACAGGGTTTCTGAGGCTATAAATCTTTACAGGAGCAGAAAGCTTCATCTTTCTCCCGTGAAACCACTGGCAGTTTCAAACTGCCGACCTTGCGGTTAGCAGCCTAATTCGTAACCACTGTAATACTGTCAAAATTACTATGCTTACTAGTCTCTCTATGATCAGCTGTCTACCTCTCTATGCTCATAATATGTCATTAAGTTCCTACTGCATTGACTTCATTTAAATTTAAGTAAACGCAACTTTTTCTCAACCCAGAGACTTCTCCATGCAGATTCCTGTGCCTGAAGAGCACTCTCCTTGGCTTTTGACCGAGCTGGTGCTACTGTGTACTTCATGTCCCAGAGACACTCTTTCTCACACAAGTCTCTAAAGAGGCTCTCCACTGTCCCCAATTCATTTCAGCCACATAATATGCCATATTTTCTAGCACTTATCTATCTATATTTTTTAATTTATTCATTTTTATTCTTATTCTTAATAACACTACTTTTCCAGGAAATATAAGGAAGGATTGAGAAACTCGATGTGATAGATTCTTTATAAGATGGTATTGGTATAGTCTGTGATTAAAACAGTAAAGTATAATCAATTGAAACAAAATAAGTCATAAAGGCTGAATGAACCCATAAAACTATTGCCCTAAAATAATCTCTAAACTTCAAACAAAAATATCCCCTGATGTCTTCTTAAAACCAAACAACAGTTTAGCTTAAAAAACACTTACCTTGAATATTTATGTATGCTTTTTAAAAAGCTATCAATATGATGAAAATCACTCAGACAGGTAATGTCTTTGCCTGGGGGCTCAGGAGAAACCATAGTCAACTGCCATAATACAGTCCGCCAGGATTATGTTCTACAAGCTACTTTGGTAAGTAGCAAATGGGATCATTAAAGCTCTTGAGGGGCTATGTGCAACTATTGGTCTCTCCATTTCCATAAAAAGTTATGGAAATTGAAGACACTTGGAAACAAAGAGTTCAGTGGACTAATGGAGTATGTGACTCTGACTGAGATCAGAAGAACTTGATGATGCCCAGCTACCATTACCAATTGCTCTGAGAGGTATCACACTGGAAGTTTCCAGAAAGAGTGGGAGAAAATGTGGAACAAACCTCAAAATTATTTTTAAAAAATGCCCTGACTTACTAGTCAGAAAGAAACTGGAAAAATCCAAGGCTATGACCCTCCACCAGCCTTTAGGTCTTGAAAAGCACTCATTGTCCTAGCCAATTTTCAGCAAATTGGTAGATAAGTACACAAGGAGAACAACAACACTAGTAAGGTATGAACATCATGAAATGATCAACAATTCAAGATCAGAAGACACTATTTACTTAAGGACAAAGGTTGAGAAGGAGGAATGAATGGAAATAAGATCTGCAATGAGGAAGTGTGATAATTGTTTTTATATGGTGTTTTTATATGCAATCACCGAGATGAAACAAAGTGTATGATTTGTTGGATATAAAACTGATGATCTGCTCTCTAAACCTTCACTCAATTCACAATAAAAAATTTAAAAAAACTAATTATATGGAACATGTAGTCTTGATGTGGCTCTTGATGGAGGATGAGTACTGAACCCTAAAGTTCTTTGAAACACAAGGTTGGCAGTTCAAACTCACCAGCTGTTCCTTGGAAATCTTATGCGGGATCACAGATTCTGAGTCAGCTCAACAGCACTTAACAGCAACAAGAATATGGAATATAGGAGTCCTGGTGTGGCATTGTAGGGTAAGCGCTTGACTTCTAACCACAAAATTGGTGGTTTAAATCCACCAGCCGCTCCTTAAAAACCCTGTACAGAGTCATTGTGACTTGGAACTGACTAGACAGCACTTAATTATACATGCAGAAATGGTTGAATCAGTATGTGTTTTACTGTATATATTATAAAAAACAACATAGTAAAAATGAAAAAGGTAGAGGGAAAAACAAAACAAAACAAAACATTGATACTTTTAACACTGATTATGAGGACCAGACTCAAAATAAATGTTTTTACTTTGTCAAAATCTGAGAATTTAGCAAACCTCATCCTGGATGGGAATACAATTTCTGTCTCTTAATTGTTCAATGATCTTGGGTCAGTTATTTAATCTTAGTTTTTTCAGGTAAAAATGGGAATGAAAGAATCCATTTTTGAAAGAGCAAGGTGAGGGGATGCGGGTTGTGAACAACAGCAACAAGAAAACACTCCATAAATGGCAGATATTATTTTAAATTGCAGCTAATTATCCACCATTCTGTTATACTACAAGATTTTTACAAAATGTAATACTGTCCCATATAGTATCTGGACTAAATGAAAATAAAAATAATACAAACTTGTCCATTATTCATCATTTTTCACTTTATGATCTGTTCCTCTCTCTTTCTCTTAATTCCATACTGAAGCCTAGAAAAGACATAGCACATAGTAGAAACAACAAAAAATATATATTTAAAATCCTACTGGTAATACTAACCATAACCCTAGTTTTAGTATTCTACAATTTGCTCCTCATTTTTGGACAGACTTTCTTGGGAATATCCCAGTTCCTTCTAGAAAACATTGTAAGAAATTTTTAAATCTTTCTAAGAATCACTACCAAACTATTAGCAGTTTGAAGACAGACACTGGTTTTGGAGTGCATTTTAAGTAACTAAATTGAAAGAAAACCTTAATTCCTTTCCACTGTACTTAAAGTATCATTTCTGTTGTTATTAAAAATTGCTAATGTCAACTGAATGAACATGCTACCCAGTTTGCAGCACCCTAAACTGCTGAGGTAAGAAATTATAATGATTAGTTATTAGAGTGAAAACCATTACATGAATACAACGGGGAGTCACAGAGCAACAACTAGATAATTTCTGTCTTAACTACTGGGTAATTAATGTAGTAAGAAAATAACATGTACATATTGGAAATGAAGAATTATAGATTATTTGCACTTATTTTCATTCTGTGGCAATTAAATTAACTATCTTTGATTTCTCACCTGTTGCCATGGTTATTTTCAGTGATCCAGGTCATTAATGTCTTGAACATAAGAGTTACATTAAAATTACAGCTTTTTCTACTTTGCAAAAGATTCTGACAGCACTGTAAAAGAGAAAACTGTTGGCTTAAGGGAAGAGAGCTGCCTGTTGAATAAAATGGTTTAATCATCTTTAGACGAAGGAGTCCCACAGATTATTCCTCTCAGAATGTCACTGAGAATTTGTTACTTTGGCACAGCAATTAATGGACGAAAACTCACTGTCATCGAATCAATTCAAACTCATAGCAACCCTATATAGGGTTTCTAAGACTGGAAAGAAAGCCTCATTTTTCTACAGTGGAGCAGCTCGCAGAAGTGCCAACCTTGTGGTTACCAGCCCAGACAATTTAAACTATGATCTAAGGAGCTCTGGTAGCGTAGTGGTTATGAATCAGGTTGCTATCCTCAGGGTCAGCTCGAAACTACCAGCTGTTCCACAGGAAAAAGATGAGGCTTTCTGCTCCCATAAAGATTTATAGCCTCGGAAACCCTGTGATGCGTCGCTATGAGTCGGAACCCACTCCACAGCACATAACAACATCAACAAGGTTGCTACTTATGTTGGTGATTTTTATTATCTATTAATGAGAATAACAGGTTCTAAGTGCCTCCTTAGTGAAAATTCTGAGAAAATAATATACATATATTCTCATGTTTATATAGGAAGTCTTCACTCATCTATGCAAAGAAATTTGGAGAATCAACTGACAGGAAAAGGTCTATATTTGGGTCAATTCCAAATAAAGCTGACATAACTGAATGTGGAAATTATTGAACTATATGACTAATGTCACACACAAGTAAAATTCTGCAAAAGATAATCTGAAGACAGTTGCAGCAGTACATCAACAGAAAACTGTCCGATATTCAAGCTGGATTCAAAAGATAAAAGAGAATGAAGGATAGCATTGTTGATGTGAAATGGATCTTAACCTGAAAGCAGAGACTACCAGAAAGAAATTACCTATGTTTTATTGACTATTCAAACACAGTTGACAGTTTGGATCATAACAAATTATGCATAACATTGTGAAGAATGGGAATTCTAGAACACTTGTTTGTGCTCATTGGGAACCTGTATATAGATCAAGAAGGAGCCATTCCAACAGAACAAGAGGTACTGCATGGTTTAAAACAAAGAAAGGTGTGTATCAGGGTTGTATCCTTTCATAATACTTCTCAATCTGTAAACTGGGCAAATAATTCAAGAAGTTGGAAAATATGAAGAAAATAACAGCAACAGGATTGGAGGAAGCCTCATTAGCAACCTGAATATGCAGATGACACACCATGCTTGCTGAAAGCAAAAAAAAAAAAAAATTGAAGCTTTTATTGGTGAAGATAAAAAGACTTCAGCCTTCAGTATGAGCTATAACACACATTAAAAAATAATAATAATTTAAAAAATCTTCACAACTACACCAATAAACAAAAATATTAAAATTATCAAGGGTTTCATTTTACTTGGATCTACAATAAATGCCGATGAAAACAGCAAGAAATTAAATGATGTATTTCATTTGGCAAATATGTTGATATACGTATATATATAATATATATACATACATACACAACCGTATGTATATATATTAAAGAGTTAAAGAGCAAAGACATCACTTTGAAGACTAAAAGACACCTGACCATGGTATTTTCAAATGCCACATATGCATGAGAAAGCTGGACAATTAATGAAGAAGACCAAAGAAAAATTGATCTATTTGAATTAAGGTGTTTGAGAGTGATGAATACTGAATACACCATGGAAAGTAAAAATAACAAAAAAAAATATGTCAGAAAAACTATAGTCAGATAATCCTTAGAAATGAGAATGGCAAGACATTCTCTCAAGAATTTTGGACATGAAGTATGTAGAAAAGTACACCATGATTGGTATATAAATGGTTAGGTCAAGGTATCTGAGTCACTGAGACCTGAGATTTGTGTACCACCAACATAACAATCCTTTAATTAATCAAGTGAGGGAGTCCAAAATGGAGTCTTCATTTCCTATAGAGAAAGTTTGGAGGGGACCCTTCTCTACTAATATTTTTTATAATAACTGATGGACAATTTTAGATCCTGTCTCAAGAGTGCAGCAGGGCTAGAACAGCTGCTTTATACTCCTTTATAACCTAAGAACCACCACTCATCTGTATGTTTGTCTTACTGTGGTGGCTTGTCAGTTGCTGTGATCCTGGACACTACGCCACAGGTATTTTAAATACCAGCAGGATCACCCAGGGAGGACAAGTTTCAGATGATCTTCCAGAAGTCAAACTAGGAAGAAGGATAGATAACTACTTCCAAATATTTAATCACTAAAAACCTTATGAATAGCAGAGAGATACTGTCAGATACAGTGCTGGAAAATGAGCCTTTCAGGTTGGAAGGCACACAAAATGCAATAGGGGAAGAGCTGCCTCCTCAAAGTAGAGTTGACCATGATGGCAGGAATAGAGAAAAGCCCTTGGGAGTAAAACCCATGGGACCTTAATTTGCTGATGGGACACAACTCAAAATGAAGATACATAGCTGTAAATATCCACTAATAACTGGAACATGGAATGTACGAAGTATTAATCTAGGAAAATTGTAAATTGTCAAGAATTAAATGGAACGCATAAACATCAATATCTTAGGCATTAGTGAGCTGAAATGGACTGGTATTGCCCATTTTGAATGTGACAATCACATGGTGTACTATGCCGGCAATGACAAATTGAAATGGAATGGTGTTGCACTCGTTTTCAAAAAGAACATATCAAGATCTGTCAGGAGGTACAACACTGTCTGTGATAGGATAATATCTATGTGCCTACACAGAAAACCAGTTAATACCACTATTTTAAATTTTTACACACCAACCACAAAAGCCAATGAGGTTGAAATAGAAGAATTCTACCAACATCTTCAATCTGAAATTGATCAAACTGCAATCAAGATGTACTGATCGTTAGAATGCAAAGGTTGGGAACAAAGAGGAAGAATCAATAATTGGATAATATGCCCTTGGAGATAGAAATGATGCTGGAGATCACATGATAGAATTCTGCAAAACTAGTTATTTGTTCATTTAAAATACCTTCTTTAGATAGCATAAGAGACGACTATACACATGGACCTCACAAGATGGATTACACAGAAATCAAATTGATTACATCTGTGGAAAGAGAAGGTGGAAAAGCTCCATATCATCAGTCAATACGAGGCCAGGGGCAGATTGTGGAAAAGACCATCAATTGCTCATATGCAAATTAAGACTGGAACTGAAGAAAATGAAAACAAGTCCACAAAAGGCAACATATGACCTTGAGTATATACCACTTGAATTTAGAGATAATCTGAAGAACAGATTTGATATATTAGACTCTAAGTGTCTAATGAATTAGAACACCAGAAGAACTGAAGAGTTTCATCAAGAACACCATACAGGAAGAAATCAAAAGGTTATTAAGAAGACAAGAAAGAAGGAGAACATCAAAATGGATGTCAGAAGAGACTCTGAAACTTGCTCTCCAGTGTAGAGATGCTAAAACAAATAGAAGAAATGTGAGGGTACAAGAGCTGAACAGAAAATTTCAAAGGTCAGCTCAAGAAGACAAATATTACTACGAAATGTGCAAAGATCTGGAGCCAGAAAACCAAAAGAGAAGAACACACTCAGCATTTCGCAAGCTGGAGGAACTGAAGAAAAAATTCAAGTCTCAACTTCCATTATTAAAGGATTCTCTGGGGGAAATTATTGAATGATATGAAAAGCATTAAAAGAAGATGGAAGAAATACACAAAGTCACTCTACCAAAAGGAAATGGTCAATGTTCAACCATTTCATGAGGTAGCATATGATTAAAAGCCA
>NW_006408616.1:4538915-4539894 GCF_000296735.1 Chrysochloris asiatica
TAAGAATGTTGTTTATTGGTCCAGTGGTGAGGATTTTTGTTTTCTTTACATTGAGATGCAATCCATACCAAAAGTTGTGCTCTTTGATCTTCATCAGTATTTTTACTTTTACCTTGTTTAATTACAATGATTATAATCACCTCCATGTACCACCAATTAACAGTATATTTCTCTATTCATTTTAGCTCTTTTTCGGGCATATATTATAATTTAAACTACCAAAGGGCACATTTTGCAAGTTGGCTTCCTGAGTCCCTCCCTTTCCATGAATCTAGAG
This sequence comes from Chrysochloris asiatica, assembly GCF_000296735.1. NCBI lineage: Eukaryota > Metazoa > Chordata > Mammalia > Afrosoricida > Chrysochloridae > Chrysochloris > Chrysochloris asiatica. The sequence goes on from NW_006408616.1 coordinate 4,539,193, forward strand.
TCCTCAGCTGTTCCTTCTCTCCATGTCCCCATCTTTGCCTCCATCTCTGGTGTTGCTTCTCCTCTGGATAAGGTCCCACATTCTGCTTGTGCTCTTCTACCTTGATGATCCTAGGGTCCTCTGTTTCTGGACTGTAAGATTAACTCCCATTTACGCCCCCATTTTTGTTACAAAACTTCTACTTTTACAACTGTGACTGTCTAAATTATTTATGATTACAATTACTCACTATTGAATCATAAGAATCTTATCCCCATCTCTTTACTCCAGACTCACGTAGACAGGATGACAACTATTGAGTGGGCACTGTCTTCCCTCTCCATACCTTTTTATGGAGCCGCATTGCCTATTTAACCAACAGTGACACAGATGATACAAATGAAAACTCCATTGGTTTTCTTCTTCTTCTTCTTCTTCTTCTGCTTCATATCTTCCCCAAGTAATAATACTTTCTTAGTTTTCAAAATCATTTTCTTTCACTGTTTTTCAAAGAAAGTTAATGCAGTTACCACTAATACAAGTTTTCAAAAGAAGTAAATTGTTACTATGGTAAAGACAATAACACAAAAACATATTTGAAGAATAGCTCAACTAAATAAATTTAAATTCCTGTACAATAAACTATCTAGTATTCAAATTATATTTTGTTTTATCAAATATATGAAATAATATTACTTAATACTTACTAAGGAGCTCTGGTAG
>NW_006408616.1:4539994-4549540 GCF_000296735.1 Chrysochloris asiatica
ATCCTCACCACTGGACCAATAAACAACATTCTTTTCAATGGAGAAAAGATTAAAGTTGTCAAAGACTTCATTCTTCTTGGCTCAATCATCAATACTCAAGTCAGCAGTCAAGAAATCAAATGACACATTGTTTAGGCAAATCTGCTGCACAAGACCTTTTTAAAGTGTCGAAGAGCAAAGATATCAGCTTGAGGACTAAGGTATGCCTGACCCAAGCCATGGTATTTTCAATAACCTCATATGCATGTGAAAGTTAGACAGTGAAAAAGGAAAATTATAGAAGAATTAATGTAGTTGAGTTATGGTGTTAGCAGAGAATATTGAAAGTAACATGGGCTCCCAAAAGAACAAACAAATCTGTGTTGAAAGAAGTTCAGGCAGAGTGCTCCTTGGAGGCCAGGATGGCCAGACTTCATCTCTCATACTTCAGATATATTGTCAGGAGGGACCAGTCACTGGAGAACTAGAACATGTTTGGTAAGGTAGTGGGTCAGAGAAAAAGAGGAAGACCCTAGTGAGATGGATTGGCAAAACGGCAGCATCAATGGGCTCAAGCATGGCAACAATTGTGAGGTTAGCCCAGAACTGGGCAAATGTTTCTTTCTGTTGTGCATAGGGTCTCTATGAATCAGTACCAACTCGATGGCACCTAACAACAACATAATCTAAGAGAAGCACAGAAAATGTTGAAGTCATGTGCTCATAAATTGCTAGGACAGAGAATGAAAAATGGGAGCAACTGGCAAAGTTTACATTCCTCGCTATGGACAGGAGCACAATAAGAAAAATCATGGTTTCCATATATAAAATAGAGCTGAAAAGTGAGTATATATATATGTGTGTGTGTGTGTGTGTGTGTGTGTGTGTAGGGGCAAGGGAGGGTTCCTTGCTAAAGTAGAATTTTTTTTCCCAATTGATTAAGTTATTAGTTTACTCAACAAATATTTGTTAAGAAACTACAATATATTACAAACTATTTGAGGAATTAGGGAATCAGTGGCAAACAAAAGAGTCAAGGTCTCTGTATCTTTATCAAGTTTATTGTGTTACATCTTAAATTAAATTGAACCAAATAATTGTGTTAATATAACATCATAGCTTGTGAAAAGTGATCTGAAGGAAAATGCAGAGTATTCCATAAGAGCATACAAAAGTTGGACTTGAACAAATCTAGGGTGTCAAAAAGGCTCTCCTGAGGAAATGGCAAGCACTTCAGCTTAGTTCTAAAGCATGACTATGAGGTCAAGAGCTTTAGAAGTAGAAAGAAGAGAGACTAGATGGCCTCAAAATGAGAAATTGTGGACAGAAAGGATGGCCAATGTGTGTGCCTGGAGTGGAGAAATAAGATGGGAGAAGAGAAGCATAGAAGAGAAAACCAGTGGGACATGGGGACTATGGTACCGATATTGGACGTTTTCCTAAGCACACTGAAAAGACATTAATAGATTTACATTGTTGTTGTTCTTAAGTGCGGTTGAGTCAATTCCGACTCATTGCAACCCTGCACAGGGTTTCTGAGGCTGTAAATCTGTATGGGAGCAGAATGCCTCATCTTTCTCCCATGGATCATCTGGTAGTTTCGAACTGCTGACCTTAAGGTTCACAGCCTAATTTACATTAGTGAAGACCAATAAGCAGTATTGTGATAAATTAAGAAAACATTGAAGTTGGCAAAGATTCCATTTTACTTGGATCCATGGGAAGCAGTAGTCAAGAAATCAATTGACATACTTAATCAGGCAAATCTGTTGCAAAAGACTTCTTTAAAGTTATAAAGCAAACATGTCACCTTCAGGACAATGGTGCACCGGACCTAAGCCCTGGTGTTTCCAATAGCCTAATATGCATGCAAAAGCTGGAAATGAATCACAAAGTCCAAAAAATAAGTGATGACTTTCAATTATGGTGTTGGTGAAGAAAGTAGATATACTACCATGCACTTTCAGAAGAACAAACAAATCTGTCTGGAGCTCCAGACAAGCAACGTTGGCAACGCTTTGTCTCATGTACTTTACTCATGTTATCAGGAGCAACTTCAGTCTCTGAAGAACATCATGCTACGTAAAGTAGTAGTTGTTGTTGTTAAGTACACTGGAGTCCTTTCCAACTCATAGTAACCTTGAATAGGGTTTCTGAGGAGTGGGTGGTGAGTTTGAACCACCAACCTTGAGATTCAAACTGACCTGGTGGTCCAGTGCTTATCCTAGTGCCAAACCATGATCAGAGAAAAACAGAAAGCCCCTCAGTTAGAGGAACTGCAACAATGGGCTCAAACATAACTGTGAGGATGGCACCGGACCAGGCAGTATTTCATTCTGTTGTGCATAAGCTCAGTTAAGTTGTAGCAGACAAAACAGCACCGAACAGCCACACCAGCATGATTAAATTTGCAGTTTTAAATCTGTGGAGTATTTTTGCATCTGTGAATGCAGGGAGTTTTAAGACACATATGGAAAGGCTGTCCTTCAGAGTTTTACAGTATCTATGAACATAACACCTTAGGTCACAATAGATGACAGTAAGAGATAGAAAGTGGGTGACAAACAAACAATATTTAAGGATATAAAATCATCCTAGGATAACAAAGATAAATGAGACGATGTTTACTAGTTATTGACTAAAACAATATGATTGAGGATGGTATCATTTGTTAAGATATGAGCACTGATAAAGATTCAAGTTTTGCAGCTAGAGAAAACAAGTGTTAAGTTTTCATTTTCATGATTAAATTTTCATAATTAGTATGCTGAAAAGAGAAGTCAAATCAAGAATTCTAAATCAAACCAGGAATGAGGTTTATTTGGTGTCTTCCATCAAAGTAGGAATATAAACTAATTTTTAAAAAAAAAAAATTGTGTCCAGGGGGTTGGTAGGCATTAATTAGGTGTCAGCTTTAATTTTAAAGCTTTTAACATCCTAGTAATATAATGAAGTCATGAAATTTTAGAGCTGGAGAAGGACATACACATTCTGATATAAGACCTACTGTATTTATGATCCCATTGTACTCAATATGCCTTAGGTGATTTTCTAAGATTTGCAAATTTGGAATTTAAAACAAATGTTTTTTTTTCTAATACAATAGTTTTCATTTTCTAAGGCAACCAAAAGCATTTATTATAAAATGTCCTTACACTAACTACTGATGTGAATTCAAAGGTTTTTAATTCAGAGTTTGATGATACTGTTATAAACGATATAGAGACCTTTCTGTTTCTGTAGAAAAACTTACTTATTTTTAATACAAAAGAAGATTCAATACAAATACTTCCCTTTGAAGAAATGAAAATGTCTTGAGTGTGTAAAGTCTTCTAAACATTCTATTTCTAGAAGTTATTTATTGCTACGAATAAATTTCTAATTTAGTTATTTCATCTTGAGCATGTTTTAAAAAAGAAAGATGTCATAGGTCAAGTCCGTCACAGTTTATCTTTTAGTGATACTAAAACACTCAGAAAGAGAAAAAAGAGGCATACTCTATAAATAAGGTGAAGAATTGTTTTTATATATGAATACAAGATTTTCTAAACAACAGAAGCCAGATAATAAATTTGGAAAACGAAACAAAAACAAATACCAACAATATAGCATAGAATAATCCCTTAAGTATTGGTAATCAATCTAGACTTCAGTGAAAGCAATTACGGAGATCAAAGTTAAGTGAAGTAATTACTAAGGACATAAACAAAGGAAAGAAAAGAGGTACAAAGATGATAGATAGGGAAGCAGCACATCTGGCTTTAGAGGAGAGATGAATAGAGTTAGCTTTTTTTTTTGTCTAACTGACCATTATGGCACAGAAACATGCAAATGCTTTCCTACTTCCTTTCTTTTCAGATTCCATAGCACCTTTGTTTCTTTCTGTTCCTCCTCCTCCCTCTCTCTCTCTTTCTCTCTTGGTGGCCATTAACTACACTGACAGCTTGACAGGCTGAAATAAGGAAATAAAACACTTAAACATTGTTTCCTGATGTATGCATTCATCTCTTCTGCCAAACACAGATATTGAGGAGATACTTCACTCCTCCTGTCAGCTCACTAAATTACACCCCAGCTCACACGGCAATACCACACGCAGGTCTCTCAGGCTTAGGGTCTTGGTTCCTACTAGAAGAATAACCAAGGGCTTCATTCTTTCTGCCAGAAGCCTTCCATTATTATTTATAATACTAAATTTTCTTAATCCATGAATTGGATTTCTCTGTAAGAGCTGGGGTTTTTTTCCCATTTTTTTTTAAGCTGTCTGAATTCAGATGTATTCTTTAGAGTTTTCAAATACTTTGACTTGAGCAATAGCTAATGAATATGAAAGCATTGTTTAAATGTTATATCTTCCTCATAACCAATTAATAGTCTTGAGTTTTCAAAATTAGATACCAATTAACCTATTGATTAGCATTTTAATGGCTCCAGTGAGAGAGAAGAAAGTTTTCTTCATGTTAACGAAGATGGTGATGGCGCTAAGGTTGCTACAGAATTTCCTTCGACTTATGGCAACTTTAGATATAGCAGAAACAGAACAAATAATAGACACTTCATTTCTTATGTGCACACGGCAATGCAAGTCAGAATTCTGTAAAGCAAGCTATGAAAGTCTTTCAAGTAATATGTTCTCTAGGATGAGACTTTGGTGGGTTCAATTTTAAGAGAATGATAGCTAAGAGAAGAATTAAGGAGGGAAAACTATTTTCAGTTTGTCCTCACATGACACTGTAGGATAAGCACTGGACTGTTAACCACAAGGTTGGCAGTTCAAACTGACCACCTACTCCTCAAAAATCCTATACAGGTTAGTTATAAGTCATAATCAACTTGATTAGGAAGGAGGACCTGTCTGCTAAACACAAAGTTTCCAGTTCAAGTCCACCAGCCACTTGGAGAAAGAAAGATGAATCTTTCTGTTCCCATAAAGATTTACAGCCTGGGAAGCCCAATATGGGGTCACTATGAGTTGGAATAGACTAAATGGCATGGATTTATTACCATTAGCTCTAGTGGCACAGTGGTTAAATGATCAGCTATTAACCAAAAAGACTGGCGCATCAAATCTGCCCAGAAGTCCCCGAAGAGAAAGACCTAGAATTCTGACTCCATGAAATTACAATTTAGGAAACTTTATAGGACAGTTTTACTCCACCACAAAGGGTTGCTATTTGTTGAAAATAGATTCCACAACACGTAGCAAGAACAATCACTATTAGATTCAAACATACCAATTATCATAAAGAAGGCACAACATTGGACATTTCATTCTTCTAGATATTAGGTCGGCATGAGTTGGAGCTGACTCAACTAAACCACTCCCATTACCACCCAACATTAACAAGAAGAAAGAGAAAATTCAAAGTGAAATATTTAAGAATTTAAAACAAAAAGGATAATGGAAATGAGCCTCCAGAACTCATATCTTCAACAGCATTAGAGTCTCTACTATATGTAGTACACATGTGTGTGCTCTGTGAAAAAGGCAGAGGAGGGTCCCACTTGTATCCTGACACTCTCCTACTGTCAAACACGGACAAATGCATAAGGGACTAGTATACAACGTAGGAAGGATTCTCTTCTTAGACACAGGTGCATGCAATACATTACACCAATCATCCTTCCAACAGCACTCTACTTAACTATGTTCAATAAATCATTGCAAAGGTCATACAGAATTCAGGAATCAAATTCACAGTTACAGGGTTTATTAGGGAAGTTAACAAGTAACAATACAGGATCAGAAATGCGTAGAGTACAGTTCTTTGAACAGAACAACTTGTTCTCAGCTGTGCGGGAAAGCAGGCCTCTCTCTCTTGCCTAGCCCCTGCCTTGCTGGGAAAAGTTACAAAGTACTTTTAGGGTTGCTGATAAATGTCCAAAGGGCACTTCATTCTGCTTTGAATTTCAGGTCATGGGTTAGTAAATCTAACTCCTCAGTTAAGTACCTAGAGATGCCCCCACTCTGTACATGAGTCTGCTGCCCAAAGGTACACAGCTTTATTTGCTGTGTGGGCTTGGAAGCCCACTACTCTATCTGGTGCCCTGGCTTTTGATGTTACTGCCACAGCTCCTGCACTACTCCTTCAATGGCACAGTGTTCTGTTCCCCTAGGTCAAGGAGGTTCAGTGTGCAGGGATCTTGGGGTCCAAAGAATGTGCTCCACTCCTGACCTCTTCTTTGATAATAGTGAATGCCCTTCTTCTTCTTGTGCGATGGTTCATGTTGAACCCAAATTGACCAATCATAATTAGCCCTGTTAAAAATCACAACTAGATTGTATCAGCACTCCCCACCCTGCCCCATTTCATACTCAGACCAATCAGGAAAAAGCTATTTGTGGGGGTTTATAATGTGTAGAAGAGACATTAAATAATTCACCAAACTGCAGTACAGATAAAATAGTATGGAGATTCAAAGGAGGAAGGAACCTCACCATCCATAATTTGAAATCAATACTTCAGTTTGACTAAAACTCCAACAATCCCTTCTAAGATAAGACTTAGACATTTTATTGTAATTACTTGTTATATGCCTTCTCCATCACAACATAAACTCTGTGAGGTTCAGGCCCTTGCCTACTTTGTTCATTGCTGTAGTTTCAAGACAGACACTGTGGGTGGTAGATAACATTTATTTATCAACAAATATTTTTGTATGCATGAGTGAATTACCTTGTGAAAATAAGTAGTCACCGAATATGGATGTCCAGAATATATTTTGAGAGGTTTCCAGCTCATATTATAGGAGCTCTGGTAACATAGTGATAGCATAACGCATTCGGCTGTTAACAGGAAGGTCTGCAGTTCGAATCCACTAGCAATTCCAAGGGAGAAAGAGGAGGCTTTCTACGCCCACAAATATTTACAGCCTTAGAAACCCTACATAGCATTGCTCAGTCGAAATTGACTCGACAAACTATCACCAGCACCATCAGTTCATGTTAATTCTTTGTATTATGATACATGATCAATAAGACAGATTGGAAATTTGTCTAAAACTGCAGGACACCCCAACGATCATAGATACTCTATTTAATCAACACAATGTGAAAATATAGCCACAATAAAACAAATATGTTTGTTAGAGCAGAGGGTTTCCGGTAACTTAAAAGAGCTTGTGATGTAGTACATTATTTCATATGGTTCTTCTAACCATAGTCTCCCACCAAGTGACTGTCGAACCATGCAGATTGGCTATATTCCCTATTTCCATGATGGGTCTGTATAAGATAAAGTTGGGAAAGGTGCTGATATAATTATATGATTCATTGGTGAGTGATTATTAACAAGACTAATTGTGAATGTACAAACTTGAAACTCTAACGAGAATAGGTTTTCTATCTTGGTAAGTTTACCATCCTGTAGGAAATAAAATGAGCCATCTCAAATACAGAAAAGGGGCAGATATCCCTACCATTAAGGAAGAGGTGAGGAATGTGTTCTTAGTACCCCAATATACTTGTGCATTAAACCTACTCAATCCAGGGAAAGGAAGCTGTGACACCAGAGATGTGGCAGAGGAGCAATGGCAAAAGAAACAAACTGAGCATGTCAGGATGAAGCATATGGCAGAGTAACATGCCTTTTAGGCATTTACTGGCAGTACTAAAATAGCATTGCAACATTGCTGAGCAAGACAGAAGCCAGGGCCAGGGGGCAAGGCCCAGAGAGAGGCCCAACAGCAGAAAAGGGATTGTCTTGACCAAACAACTGTATCCTGAGTAGTTCTGATCTTGAATTGAATCTGTTAATTTCCCAAATAAACCCCATAACTATGAGTATGGTCTGTGAGTTCTGTGTGAATGAATTATTGAAGTACAGTGCCATTGGAAGGATTTGTTGGTGTTGTGGTTAGGTGCCACTGAGTCGGTACTGACTCATAAAGACCCTATACACAACAGAATGAAACACTGCCTGGTCCTGCACCAAACCTCACAATTGTTTCTATGTTTCAGCACATTGCTGATGTCACTGTGCCAATGCATCTCATTGGGGGTCTTCGTCTTTTTCTCTGACCCATCACCTTACCAAGCATAATCTCCTTCTCCAGGGACTAGTCCCTTCTGATAATATGTCCAAAGTATGAGAGAAGAAATCTGGTCATCCTAGCTTCAAAGAAGCATTCTGGCTGTATTTCTTCCAACACACTTTGGTTTGTTCTTTTGGCAGTGCATGGTACTTTTAATAATGTCCTCCAATACCATTACCCAAATACATCCATTCGTACACAGTCACCCTCATTCACTGCCCAATTTTCACATGCATATGAGGTTACTGAAGATACCATGGCTTGTGTCAGGCACACCTTAGTCCTCAAATTGATATCTTTGCTCTTCAACACTTTAAAGAGGCCTTAGGCACCAGATTTTACTAATGCAATATGTCGTTTGATTTCTTGACTGCTGCTTCCATGAGTGTTGATGGTTGATCCCAACAAAATGAAGTCTTTGACAACTTTCATGTGGATGTTGCTTATTGGTCCAGTGGTGAGGATTTTTGTTTTCTTTGCATTGATGTGCAACCCATACCAAAGGCTGTGGTCTTTGGTCTTCATCAGTAAGTTATTTTAAGTCCTCTTCACTTTCAGCAAGCAAAGTTCTATCAGCTGCAGACTGCAGGTTGTTAATGAGTCTTCCTCCAATCCTGAAGCCACGTTTTTCTTTGTATAACCCAGCTTCTCAGATTATTTGCTCAGCATACAGATTGAATAAGTATGGTAAAAGAATACAATCCTGGCATACACCATTCCTAATTTTAAGTCATTCAGTGTTCGCTTGCTCTGTTTAAACAACTGCTTCTTAGTCTCTGTACAGGTTCCGCAAGAGCACGATTAAGTGTTTTAGGAGCATTCATACTTCGCAATGTTATCCCTAGCTTGTCATGATCCACACAATCAATTTATAAATGATTGAAGTCCATAAAGCACAGGTAAACATCGTTCTGGTATTCTCTACTTTCAGCCAAAATCCATCTGATGTCAGCAATGACATCCCTTGTTCCACATCTTCTTCTAAATCTGGCTTGAACCTCTGGAAGTTTTCTGTCAATGTATGGTTGCAGTCGTTTTTGTATTATCTTTCACAAAATTTTACTTGCATTGGGTATTAATAATACTGTCCAATGATTTCCACATTCAATTGGGTCACCTGTCTTTGAAATAGATACAAATATAGATCTCTTCCAGTCAGTTGGTCAGGTGGACGTCTCCCAAATTTCTTGGCATAGATGAGTGAGTGCCTCCAGTGCTGCGTCAGTTTGTTAAGATTTCAATTTGTATTCCATCAATTCATGGTGCCTCATTCTTTGCCAATGCCTTCAGCACACCTTGGACTACTTCTTTCAGTATCATAGACTCATGATCATATGCTACCTCATGAAATGGTTGAACATTTACCATTTCTTTTTGGTACTGTGACTGTGTAATCCTTCCATCTGACAGACGAGTGGTGGTATCGGAGAGATGCTTCACATTAAATTGGTAAAGGAGAAAATAAGACAGAGGCATGTCTGACCTCAGCCTCATAGGATTCAACTTTGGGTTGATGTTGTATTGGATACCCTC
>NW_006408616.1:4553645-4560904 GCF_000296735.1 Chrysochloris asiatica
ATTACTTTTGTTAAGATAGAAATAATTCTGACTCCCAAAACTGCACTTTCTATTATAATATATTGCCTCCCAATAGTTCCCAGTAGTTCTTCTGACCTCATAAAACTAGTTTTTACTAGAATTAAGATGTCAAAAGAAACCCTACTTTTTTTATTTCAGAGGCAGAATTCTCATATTCACTTGGAAGACCATTGTTTGTGTCCCAGCCAAAGAACCCATATGTTAATGGAGACTTCTGTGCTGCTATGATGTTGAACAAGTTTCAATCAAGATAGGTTAGAAAGAAAGACTTATGATATATTTCCAAACAAAAGCCAATGAAAACTCTACAGATCACAACAGTTTGATCCAAAACCAATCATGGGAATGGCACAAGATTGGGCAGTATTTCATTCCATTGTATACAGTGCCATCCTGAGTCAGGGGCCAACATGTTGGCAACTAACAACAACACACCAATGAATAGGGACAAAGGCTAATATTTTTATGTCCTTAGCTTCTAAAACACCAAAACAGTTTTGTGCTTATGCTAATACTGACTAAGGAGATTTAGAAAAGTACTGACACATAGCAATTATTCTCTTTTACCACATTTACATTTTCCCCAAAATATGTTTAAAAATGAAACCTTCTCTAGCAAAAACACTATATTTTTAGCTCATAATCTAGAAAACAAAGGCAGGAGGGAGCAAATTGTGGCAGAACCAGTGGAATTTTGGTGTTGTTAAGTACCATCCAGTGGGTTCCGACACATAGTCTACCCTATGCACAACAAAACAAAACAGTGTCCAGTCCTGTGCCATCCTCACAATTGTAATCAAGCTTGAGCCCACTGTAGATGCCACTGTGCCAATCCACCTCCCTGGAGGTCCTTCTTTTTTTTGCCAACCCTCTACTTATGTAAAGACAAGAAAATGCGAAAGAAAGAAAACTGGAAAGGAGGGAGGGAAGGAAAAAGGAAATGGTGCAAAAGCCAGCGAAGGAGCTAGAATCTTTTGCTTTATCCACACCCTTTGGTAAAGTCGGAGGTTTGCATTAAGACAAAATTGCTACATTCAGTACTCAATGATTTTTTTATTTCTCTGTAACTTCCTACTCAAATAGGTTAATTACAGAGGCAATTAGTCTAGCTACACACAGGATGTCACTATTCCCTTATATAAATAGAATTAACACACATGTTTCAGGCAGAGAAAAATATCAGTAAACATTGAGTTTCAAAATTTAAAGTTTCAATGCTGTGAGATGCTACTATGCCCAGTTATGGTAAAACTGCATTATTGTCATCATCCAAATTTACTGGATAGTCTGTATGCTTTATTATCATCAAGGAAGTTTATCATGTGAACTAGGAAGTTCTGCTCAGATCAGAATAAAAGTCCAAAAAGAAAAGAGATCATTAATAATTGAACAAGACACATTAGAGTGTATTATCCAGGGCAATAGATATAAAAAAGGAGTGGAACCGAAAAATTAGCTCCATAGTAGTTTAAAATAAATATTCTGACCTAAGCAGCCTCCTAGGTATTTCGTATGAGTTCTCTAATTTTACATATCCATGGTTTGAAAATTAGTAACCACTATAGTTCTGCGTCCTGATGTGGCATTGTAGGATAGGCACTGAACTGCTAGCTGCAAGGTCGGTGGTTCAAACCCACCAGTTGTTCTTCAGTAATCCCATACAGAGTTGCAATGAGTTGAAACTGACTAGATGGCATGTAACAACAATAACAACATAGTTCTTACAGCTCAGTGGTTCTTTAACATGAGAAGTTTATTATTTTTTTAATGAGCTTGTCTAAAAATTGGACATATGTAGCTCTGGGTGGTTTAACCTAGTCTTACTGATACACACAGAATTTATAGAAAGATTGTTTAATAACTAATAATGGTATCCATTTGAGTCTGGAACCCCTATCTTCCAATGATTGTGTGTGTGTTTACCAAAACCAAAATGATCAAGTGCTTTTCAGAAGAGCAAACTACTGCATCTAGTACTACATACATAATCATAGTGGCATTTCATCCTTCTTGACAGGAGCTACCCAAAATGGCAAAAATACAAGCCGGCGATGGCACACTAAACATCTTTGGTTCACAGTTTACTTGTTATTAGTGAAAACAAGTGCTCATAACAGTTCCTCATATTGATCAATACATTCCCTTTTCTTCTATGGCCACAGACTATTCTACTCAGTTTTGACTCACTGGTTCAAAAAAAAAAAAAAAAAAAACTTTTTTGCAACAGGGCCTGAGAAACAGGTGCATTCAATATCGCTACAAAACAAAGAACTGGAAGTCTATTTCTTGCTCAGTGGTGGCGCCATCGCATCCTTTTGCACAGGAAACACTATATTGCTAACAGATGAACAAGTAGAGTAAATGCCACAGTACAAGGGTCACTCAGCCTAAGTTTGAATCCTGACTACACCTCTTCATAGTTGTTAAGCCCTAGCAAGTTATATATTTTCTCTCTGCCCTAGTTCCCTCTGCTAAAAAATGGGCATTAAAAATAGTGAATGCTTCATGGAGCATTATGAGACATAAATTAGATACTACATGCAAAGCCCAAGACATAAAGAAAATCCTCAGTAAATGATAGCTACTATAATTATTTTTCAATGAACAAAAAGTTATGGGACTTTTTCTAATACAAACATATATATTTTAATATAATATATACATGAAATTATATATTTAATCTAGAAATCTTGCATTTAAATTGAACCTACTATAAGTAAAAAGCAGAAAGTTAAATGGTAGTTAACACTCTAGAGGAGAAGAAAACTGAGTCTTGCATTTAAATTGAACCTCCTATACAAAAAAGAAGAATTTTAAATGGTAGTTAAAATTCTATAGGATAAGAGAACTTCAGTTTATAAAGCCTCCTACTAGCATTATGAGGAACAGAATTTCCCATAGTCTGTTCTGTTCTGGTACTGCGATCTCTCCGCATTATGATTCAGTCTTACCTGAGCATACAGCAGCAACAATCAGACTAAACCTACTGTTGATAATGACGCAACACCAGTAGGAAATGGAATGATCTCCCTTCCAGAAGACGAACAGTGCCAGTGAGAGCTTCTTAAACAACGTTTTTGTTTTTTTTGTGTGTGTGTGTGTGTGTTTTAAAAAAGATCATTGGTTTTTATTGCTTTTACTTGATCTTTTTGCCTTATTTCCTCTAGGGAGTTCAAATGTGGGTGGGTAAGTCAGCTAAGCCAGCTAGGCAAATAAGCTGTTTTTCACTATTGTACCTACATATATAGAGATCTGTGCATATGCATTTTCTTTCTCTTGCGTGGGCCAGGGTAGTTCTAGAAAGTATAACAATTAAAAGCCTATTACAGAAGTTGTAATGGAGCACATTAGGAGCTCAGCAATGTTTCCTTTGGTGTAACAATTTCACAATCTTTTCACTTGAAGGTTGCCTGCTGAGATTTAGTCCCTCTGTGCAAGACAGTAACATCTAGGTTTTAAAATTACTGATGCTGTATTTTCAGGCGCTTTAGTAGACAATTTGGACAGACTTCATGGGTTACCACCTCAATTGTGTAGATATTAATACTTCAGAAAGCATGGGACATGAGAATCAACTTAAAGATTTCACCTATAAACTGGACTATAAAATAAATATCAGAATAGATACCATAACACAACAGAATTCTTCACAGCCAAGCTCATTTTTACTAAATTCAGACACAGTACACATTCAATGAACCCTGATGCTAGAACACTGTTGTGAACACGAACGTTTCATACTGGAGGCACTCAAGTCAGAAGCAAGAATGACAGGGCCAGTGCGCAGTCCCATGAAGCAAAGGTCAGGATGTAAACCATGTCTTTGTAGGAAATGTGTCAAAATATAAACAAATTGTTCTCAGGAAAAAAATATGTTTATGACTACGATTATGTATAATGGAACCAGCTAGTATCACATAAGTGGAAATCCCTACCTCTTAGCCAAGTAGCCAATCTTTCTTTACATTTCAAAGAACTTCAAGTTGAAGTTGTTATGTATGATCAATCATTAACTCCCTACCTTTCCTTTGTTCTCTATGTATATAGATCCCTCTCTCTGCTTGAACTTCAGAGTACTTTCTATTTCTACTAAGCACTGCCCAGCTCAAGCTGCTGTATAATTCCTCAGTAAAACCCATTTTATTCAACTCCTAACAGTTGATGGAATTTTCTACTTTACCATTTCTGGTGGCAGAAGCAAGACTTTGAAGGTGTATTATCTTTGATGATCCCCAACGTGTTTGGACATGGACGTGGTACCAACCAATCAGCTTTTGACTTTCTGCTTCTGGGAATTTTTGAGAACCGTTTTTGATTAAAACAAACAAATGAACAAATAAAAACCCCTTTCAAAAACAATTTCTACTCCATTGCAATGAAAGTTGTTCAGGGTTTATTGTGGATTTGTTTTGGTTTTTGAAAGTAAAAGCTTGTTTAGTTGTAACTATCATTTTAAAAAGTTCTTGTTCAAGGTAGATTGGGGTGCAGCTTTGCATGGGCTAAATGGGACAAAGGTAAATAGTAATGCATGCTCAATCTTGGAACAACAGGACTCTCTGATACAGGGATCAAGGCACAGTTTGAAGACAAGAAATAATACTAAGATGCTTGACTGTCTTAAGTACATTGGTTTCCCTTGCCTACTACTGTAAAATGGAAACTTGAGTTGGATAGAAAGGAATGTTGGGAAACATGATTACAGAAAGCTTGTAAGTCCGTCTTAAGCCTATAACTTATTGGAATACCTAAAAGGGATTCTAGAACTTGTCCAGTGAAGTAGGCTCCTGCGGAGACTTTGCAGTGTAGTGCTTTAGGTGGAATACAGAGCCCCATCCAGAACCTTCTGAGATGGGACATTCCCACTAGAAAGAACAAGCAGACCAGACTGAAACAGCTACAGCAACAGAAAATAAATCTTCAAAGAAAGATCTGCAGGAAAAACCCAAAAACAAAAATGACAGTATGACTGGCTACTACAAGAATAAGCAAGTCGTTTGCCAGGAAGTCATCAAGGCAAGCAATAAAGTTCCTTCAGGACAAAGCCCTTGTAAGACTGAAACTCAAAGGGAACACATGAGCAGGCATGTAAGCTTGCTGGTGCCCATGTTGGTCTACTGGTAAATGGAAGAGGGGAAAAGGCAGCAATGAAGAAATGGGCTGAGTTCAAGCACATTCCACAGATTCTTGTTGACCTGGAGATGAGAAGAGAAAGGGCTGGCTGGTCCAAAGTGTGGTGAGACCTGGGGACACCTGAGCCTATGGATAAGGACATAGCCACAGACGATTAGAGCTGAGAGTAAAGCGTCCAGCTGATATGAAGTGAGAGGAGTCACACAAGAACACCCAAAGTTGCAAACAGTACCCATTTGACCTAGCCTCTATATCTTGATAATCAGAACTCGACTAGATAAAGATTAAAAAAAAAAAACAATTTTTGATAAAGGAAACAAGGGTAAATTGCTACAATTTGATCAACTTGACCTATACTCATGGAGGTAGTAACTGTAAACAGCAGAGAGAGGAGTCTTCACATCAAGTATCAATGCTATTCCCCTCTGTACACAGGGTAGCTAGGGACAGGCAACTTAGACACTGGCTACCTAAAATGAGGGGGCAATAAAGGCACAAAGTGACTGGCTTACAAAGTTTCAAGGGGAAGTTCAGTTTAATAGTGTGTGGAGGAAGAAAGAGTCCCGAATGAACAGTTTTCATTTTGTCTAGATGGGTCTGATTAAAAGAGATGGGGATAAGATTCTTGTGACTCAATAGTAATTATCATCACAACTAATTGCGACTCTCACAATTGTAAAGGTAGAAGTTTTGTAATGGGGGAGTAGTTAATCTCACAGTCCAGAAATAAAGGACCCTAGGAGTATCCAGGGAGAAGAGCACAAGTGAAATGCAAGACTTTATCCAGAGAAGAAAGGACACTGAAATGGAGGTAGAGATGGGGACACAGAGAGAGGGAGCAGCTGAAGACCCAGATTCATGGAAAGAGAGGGACTAAGAGATGATGGTCTCTTGACCATCATCTTGGCAGATGTGCAGAATGAGCACTTTGGTGGTGGAATTTATTATATGTGGCTGAATGCTTTAAAAAAAAAAAGCTAAAGTGAATTGAGAGAAATACCGTTAATTGATGGTGCATGGAGGGGATTATAATCATTGTAATGAAACAAGGTATATAATTTGTTGAATGTAAAACTGATAATATGCCCTGTAAACTTTCACTCAATCCATAACAAAAAAAAATATATATGTTTTGTTGTTAGGTTCCATCGAGTCGGTACGGACTCATAGCGACCTTATGCACAGCAGAACGAAACACTGCCCATACCTGGGCCAACCTCTCTATCATTGCCACACTTGAGCCCATTGATGCTGCCCCTTTGCCAATTCAGAAAACTATATTTGTTGTTGTTGTTGTTAAGTGCCATCGAGTCGATTCCGACCCATAGCAACTCTAAACAGGGTTTCCGAGGAGCGACTGGTGAGCTTGAACCGCCGACCTTGCAGTTCAAACGGATTAGCAGTCTTGCGTATTAACCCACAGCACCACACCAGGACACCATATACATATATATATATATAATTGCAGAGCAACGTGAAAGGCTTCCCAGGTATTGCCTGGCGAACCCTGTTATTCTTTTGGTGGTGGTGGTGGTGGGGGGTGGGTTTGCAATTCTTTCTTCTCCTCTGATACAAGGGGCAATGGGACTGAGGGACCCCCGGGCTCTGGGAAGGCATGCAGGGAGCCCCAGCAAGCAGGAGCTGGGGGGTGGGTAGGGTAGTCCTGGAGGTTGCCACAATCCTCTTCTCTGCAGGAAATAACGGCTGATAGAGGGGTGTGGGTGAGGTAGGCCCTGGGGAAGCGGCAGAGTGCAGGGCTCACTCTAACATGCAAAGTCCATCGGCTGAGAACAGGTTGCTCTTGGAAAATCGATACACATAAAAATATATAGACACAGCCAGACGCACACACGCAGATCTCGCTCTGCGGGCCTGGAAACTCAAAGTCAGAGCTGTCTCTGTGGCACCCTGGGAGGGTTGGGACAGGGGAGTCCCAGCAGCAAGGCAGTTTGGTCTCTGACAAGTTCATTCACCAAAAACCCTGTCGACTTCTCACCAGATTCCTGGGTGATATATATATATATTGTTGTTGTTGTTGTTAAGTGCCATCGAGTCGGGTCCGACCCATAGCGACCCTGTACAGGGTTTCCAAGGGTGTAAATCTTTAC
>NW_006408616.1:4561095-4609106 GCF_000296735.1 Chrysochloris asiatica
AGCTTGAACCGCCAACCCTGTGGTTCGAACTGATCTTGTGGTCCAGTGCTTTATCCCACTGTGCCACACCAGGGCATTAAAAAATAGGGAATGTCATTTCTAAAGGATACTCAGAGTCACTTTTTGGAATTCCTGCTCACTGTATGAACAATCACGATGGTTCCTTATCAGGCATATTCTTGTCTATCAGGCATAATTTATTTGAGACAGTTTGAAAAATCAGTAGCTGTTGTTAAGTTCTTTTGATCTTTCTAAATTAACTTCTCTGTGCAGTAAATTAGAGAACCAAGCATCCCAGGTTAAACAGTCCCAATGGAGTGTCTATTTTTCTTGGTATACTCAAGCTTCTAAAAGACATCGACACTGTAAAATTACTTTCTTACAGGACACTGTCTCCAAATTTACTAAGCAGAATAAAAAATTACAATGTCAAATTTCAGCTCACACCTCTTCTGCTCCCCTGCCATCTTTATACTCTCCTGACCCTCCCACTCCACTTAACACTTTCTCTGAACATCCCTTTTTTTCATGAAGAAGAAGAAAAAGAAAAAAAAAAACCCCAGAACAAATAAATCCCTGCCTGAAAAGCCCTTTAAAATTAGCCCTTGCCAGGCTTGCAGAATGTGCTCTTTGGTTGTTTAAAGGATTATATATCCCTGAGGGTTTTGGTGTACATCCTATAACCCCACAAACTGAAAAAAATAAAAACAAAAACAAAAAAAACCAGTGAGACTAGAAGCAAATACTATTGAATGACGATGCATGGAGGGGATTGTAATCACTGCAATGAAACAATGAGTGTAAAATCGATATTCTCCCATGTAAACTCAATTCACAATAGAAACTTAAAAAAAAAAAGCCCTCGCAGTGATGCTGAAGACTTCCCTCATATCCCTTTTTTCCCTATAGACAAGCTCAGAATTGCACACCATTGTAAACTGTTTTCCTAAACTTCAGAAGGACCCCTATAAATTTTCTGAAGAGTTAAAATCTTTCTTGAAGCCTACCAGCCAGGGCTCCCTGTCTTGTATCAGTTTGTTCCCGTGATTTCTAGCCCAGGGAAGCCCAATTATCTTGAACAGGTCAAATGGAAAGACCCCATGGGCAGTTTAGCCTTAAATTGATATAATAGCTACAGGGCTGTAGAAAGACTCAAAGTCCATGAGTACAAAATTGTTACAGGCCATGTCAAAGACCTGCCTTCTACAAGCTGATTGGACTAAAAGTAACCCTTATAAACCAATGAAAGGTTAAGCAAGACCTGCCTTCTACAAGCTGATTGGACTAAAAGTAACTCTTATAAACCAATGAAAAGTTAACGTGTTTATGATGCTCAGACCCAGCTGGCTCCAGGAGTTTTAAAAATACTCAGACCTCAGTTTATCCACACCCAGCTACCTATGGTACCTTCAGTGCTGTTTTCATATCTAATCATAAATCTTAGATCTCAACCTTACTAGAGTAACATTGATTAGACTGGGAGAAAATTCCTATCGTCAAGTAAACTCACTTAGCTTACAAACTTTCCCGACTCTTGAAGCCGAAATGGTTTCTATGGCTGCTAAATTAATGGTCCTTCAGTTGCAACAACTACAATCTCCCATTCAGAAGAAAATGCTAAACCTTCCAACAGCACGAAAACATGTTATTGTTGTATTTGCTACTACTGAAAAAATCTGGCCATTGAAAAAAATGAATGCTATAAACTTGAAAATAAACAATAACGGACATGATTTCATTGCCATCGTGTCGATTCTAACTCATTGTGACACTATAGGGCACAGTACAACTGCTCCTTTAGCTTTCCAAGACTGTATGTTTATAGGAGTAGATAGCCTCATCTTTCTCCCACACAGCAACTAGTGGGTTTGAACTACCTACTTTGTGTTAGCAGCCTAATGCTTAAACCACTGTGCTATCAAGGCTCCTTAAAAACTGGCATTGTTGTTTTCACTGTGAAGTGCCATCGAGTCGGTTCCAACCCATAGCGACCCTGTATAGGGTTTCTGAGGAGCAGCTGGTGACTGGCAGAGTGTCTCTTAAAATAACTCCTACAATCCTCTGTTCCTTTGAAATAGACCACATTCTTCAGTACTTTGAGCATGGCAGCCCCTTCCCACTCAGATATGGGCAATGCCCCCATCCTTTTGGACAAATCGAATGGTTTGTCGGTAAAGATGTGATTCCTTGAAACCTATGAGGTTGTGGTTCTACACTTTGACACCCCAAATACCATGGCCCCACTTTTGAAAACCAAAAACCAAGACTTGTTTTTATCTAGTGGTTGAGCTGGTCTCTCAGCTTCACCAAAAATGGTCCTTTTATTTTCTTGGAGGCAAAAGATGTATATGTTGGCCTGTTTGCTGTTGGTAGAATTTCAAGAAGCAGACAGCATTCCTGCCTGTAGTTTTTTCTCTACTCCCTGTAGTCTAAAACTGGTGGGTTTTCTGCTGTGGTAGTTGGCAACAAATAACTGTTTAGCCATATCTTAGTGAGCATTCTAAGACATGTGTTCTTAGTTTGTACAACAGAATTTTTCAAATCTTTGAGTTTTGTTTTCATTTGCACAGTTTTTAAGTCCTCTCACCTTTTATTAAAAGTGGCAAGGAAAAACCATGTGGTCCCTTTAAGCTTGCTTAGAAATCTCATCAACCAGATATCCATGCTCATCACTTACACATTCTACCCAACATCTGAACATAATTCAGACAAGTTGTTTTCCATTGTAAGGAATCATTGCTCTTTCTCCATTATCAATCACATGTTCATCATTTTCTTTTTCATTTTTTTTGTAAGTTTGTATTGTGAATTGAGTGACAGTTTACATGGGAGAACATTTGCTTTACACTCATTGTTTCAATGCAATGATTACGCTCTCCTCAATGCATCACCATTCAACAGTATTGGCTTCTATTCCCTCTGTTTTTATTGTTTGGTTATTTCTTGGGGGTGGGGACAGGGGTGTACAGAAAAACACTCAGGAAATAATTGAAACAACCAAAGGCCACATTCTGCAAGTCTGCCACCAGTACACAGCCTTTCTCTTTCCATGAGTCTAGAGTCTTCAGCTGCTCTATATCTCCATGTCCTCATCTCTGCCCCCATCTCTGGTGTCACTGCTTCTCTGGATATATTGCTACATTCCACTTGTGCTCTTCTCCCTTGATGGTCATAGGGTCCTGTGTTTCTGGACTGTAGGATTAAACTACTCTCCCCTTTTTGTTAAAAAAAAATTCTACTTTTACAGTTGTGACAGTCATGATAACAATCATTCATTATTGAATCATAAACATCTTATCCCCATCTCCTTTCACCAGACCTGTCTAGACAAGATGGAAACTATTCAGTAAGAGTTCTACCTTCCCCTGCACATTCTGAAACTAAATTCCCTCTTAAAAACTTGTAAGCCAGTCACTTTGTGCCTTTATAGCTCCGCACAACACACACACCCATTTTATGTAGCCAAAGTCTAAGTTGCTCGTCCCTACCAACTCCATATACAGAGGGGATAGGATTAATGCTTGATGTGAAGACTCCTTCCCTCTCAGTTGGTATTTTGAGCTACTACATCCATACGTCATCATTTTCTTTAAAAGCCTCTCTAGAAGCACATTTCATGTCTGAACTTCTAGCAACATTCTGTTGCTGACCTAATATATTCTCTAGGGCAAGAGAAATTTTCTTTATAGCTCACCTCACCAGAATTGCCTTTGACTTCCATAATTCTATCAACAGTCCCTTCAATGCAATCTGTTGTTGTTAAGTGCTGTTGAACTGATTCCAACTAATAGCGACCCTGTATATGGTTTCCAAGGAGTGGTTGGTGAGTTTGAACTGCCAACCCAGCAATTCAGAGTGACCTTATGGTGGAGTGCTTATCCTACAGTGCCACACCAGGCAGGCAATCTAGACTTTTAGTAATAGGCATTTAAAACTCTTCCAGGCTTAGAAGAACCCAAGGCTATGGTCCTTGGTCACATTTCAGGTCTGAAATGGTTTAGTTTTCAGCTAAGCAGTAGGTAAGTATTGAGAGAGGATATACACCACGTAGGTAAGTATAGTGAAGTATATACACCATAAGATAGTCAATCATTCAAGACCAAAAGGGCAGTATTTACGTAAGGACAAAATTATGAGGGATTGGAAAAGAAGGTAGGAGGGAAACAAGAATCACATGGAGGAAGGATGATAACTGATAATACACAGAAGGGACTGCAATCAATGAAACAATGTATATAATTTGTTGAATGTGAAACTGATGATCGGCTCTATAAAGTTTTACTCAGTCCACAAAAAAAAGTTTTTAAAATCTAACATAGCATAAATAAACAGCACTGATTAAATAAACAAACAACAAAGTCTTGCAGTCTCTACCCAACTCCAAAATTGCTTCCACATTTTAGATATCTGTTACAGCAGTACTGCACTCTTCTAGTACCACATTCTGTTTTAGTTATGTAATGCTGCTGTAACAAAAACACCATAAATGGGTACCTGTAACAGAACAGGTTTATTTTCCCTTTTTTCTCACAGGCTAGAAATCTGAATTCAGGATGCCTATCCTAGGAGCCCTGGTGTGGTGCTGTGGATTAATGCATCAGACTGCAAAGCCTTTTGAACTGCAAGGTTGGCGGTTCATGCTCACTAACTGCTCCTCGGAAACCCTATACAGGGTCGCTATGGATCGGAACTGACTCGACAGCACTTAACAACAACAACGCTAGGGGAAGCCCTTCTCATTCTGTTATTTCTGGGAAGAAATACTTGTCTCTTTAAGTTTCTGCTCCTGGGAGATCTTCATGAGGCTTGGCATGGCCCATCTGCTGCTAGTTTGCATTATATCGCTTTTATATCTCAAGAGACTCAAGATATACCTGTCTCATCAATATGAGAAAGACAACCCCTTCCCAAATACAGGCACAAAGGTTAGGATTTACAACACCTATTTTGGGTGATATAACACTTAGAACAGCATCTCACACAATTTTGTTGAATTGCTTCTAGCTAGTTTACTCTTTTCCTCCTTTTTTCTCTCATTTTGCTTTTGAATTTACTGGATCAAAGTCAGTAAATAAATTAAAATCTCAGTTTCATCATTTTTCTACATATAGGTTCATTTTCCCCTTGCACTCTGTTTTCTTTCTGCAGTTATCCCTGGAAAACAGCCAAAAGTCACGTTGCAGAGGGACCAGAGTGCCTTTTGTTCTCCAGCACGAACACCTCTATGTATATCTCAGCTAGGCTTAGCTAAATCACCGTTTTACACTGCTGAGGAGAGAGAGCAGGCTGGAAGAGTCAGAATTTGTAAGTCAACTGGCTACAGGATACAAAAATGTACAGCCAACTGCAGAATATATAGCAATAACATTTATGTATCGTGTTACTCCTAGAACAATCCAATTTATAAAGTGCCTATTGTGTATACATAAGGAAGAATCATAAATCATTTACATTAAACAATGTCAACAAGCAAACATAACTTTTCCCCTAAATTCTGCATGCTGAGATTAATGTGGGTTTTGAAAGGAAGTGCTCTTAAAAAGAAAAATCAACTCTAATTCATCCGAGGTGGACACCATACCCATATATAGGTGCAGGTGTCTCGAGTATGATTTAGAATACCTATGGAACATCTCTGGAAAATATTAGCTTACTCTGAAGTATAAAGATGTTTTCAAAGTGAGCTGGGAATGTGGCAAGAACCCAAATCTGTCACCAACCTCAAAGGTCCTTTTATTTCCCTCTCAATAAAGAATGGACTTAAAACAAACAAAAAAACCTTAAGGCCCTATAGGACCCGTTATCTGACACATTTTCATTTACAGCCACTCTGAGAACTCCTGGGGAAATTTCTTTAGGTTAGCTACTTTGTATCTGGGATGCTAAGTTAAAGAAGAATCCCAGTCACCACCAAAGCTGTGAGGGGTCCTAAAGTGAAACTCAAATATGTATATGGATTTTCTCTGTGTGTTCACACCCTAGCTTGTCCCATATTCAGAAAGACAATTGTCTTTATAAATCTATGCTTTGGAGTACTGTACTAAAGCGATTTCTTCTCTCCAAAAATCCCTTAAGATTAATAATGAGGACAAAAAATATCACTTCTCCTTCAAGCTCTGTTGAAAATTGATACGACTACAAAGATGAACCATATCTTATCTTGATTAAAATTAAAATTAATTGTAAAAACATAGAGAGAGGCATGTATACCAGGAACCTGCAAACCACTTCTAAATGGATGAATTACTTGCTGTTGCCTATCACAGATAATTGACACTTTGTAAAGATAGGCTATAATCTAGAACAAAAACAAAACAAAATCATACACACAGTGAAAGGAGTTACATACATTTCTCAAATGAAGCAAGAACTAGTGGTACAGTGAGTGCTTACAGGAATTATGCATATATTTTTGAATAATGGTTAATCTGGAAAGGCAAATACACTATGGCTGTTGTAGACATGCTTTGTTCCTCCAAGATAGCTGTTTCAGTGGCATTAATTAGTAGGGGAAGAAAATGATGTGTTTGTTCTCAACTAACATATTAAACTTAGTAAGGAGCAGTCACTGCTCATTTTAGTCATAAATGGAAATTTTCTTGTTTAAAATTTCATCCATTCATAATAGCAGCGCTAACTTCAGAGTTTTCTGCAAAGACAAAAAAAGTGTCATAGAGCACCTTTCTTCATTTAACATGTTTGTTCTTTAAAAAATATCTGATAAGCACAGAATTATTTCCAATATGTGAGTGGTATTTTAAATTCACTTTAAGAAGGAAAACTCCACTTGTGCACAGCCCGTACTCTAGATCCTGCTTCTTGTCAATAAACTGAGAAATCTATGCTAAAACAAAGTAGTTCTAATTATCCTTCTGGCTGCCCAACTTATTAGAAAGTTCCTTTCTCCTCAGTGGTGGTGGTGATGTGCCATGGAGTCGGTTCCAACTCATCCTGACCCTGTATAGGGTGTTCAATGCTGTAAATCGTTACGGGAGCAGAAAGCCTCATCTTTCTCCTGCAGAAAAGCTAGTAGTTTCGAACTGCTAACCTTGAGGTTAGTGACCCAAGTTGTAATCACTATGCTACCTTGTGAAAATGTGAAAATGTAATCATTATGTAGGCATTTAAAAAGCATTCATGTTTTCCTAGGGTTGATGTATAATTTTACCAATTCCCCCAACAGTTCTCAATTTAAAATAATTTTAATAAAATAAATGACTTCACCAACATGTTCCACAATAAAATATGGTTGAAAAATACATTTTTAAAAATAATAAATCAACAGACAGTTTAGGCCAATTATGGAAAAAAAAATTTTTTTTTCTTTATAACTTCTTTCACAGATGTAGATAATATTTTGTTAACTAAACTGGTTGAACTAATGAGATTTGGAATGCATTTCAACATGACTTCTCATAGCAGTGAAAGCTGTTGAACCATCATTGGAAAACTTCTCTTTTTTTAATGGAAGTCTTCTAACATTGTCACTATAATGTTGTCATCTTGAATAATATATGTTGCCTGTTTTCCTTATTTAAAAAAACCACAACCTCCTGAGCTAAACCACTCATTTCCATTTTACCCAACAAGAAAATACAACTGCTTTTCATTCTTAATTTGATATCATTTAAACTACTAGTTACATTCATTTTGTTTCTTTATTCAGGAGACAATCCCCATAACAACTCATTATCCTGGGTGGCTATGAATGTAAATGCTTTTTTATTTGTGCCAGAAGTTAGCAATTCAATGTCACTTTTAAAATGTCTTGATCTAGATTCCATGGAGTGTCAGGAAATCCATAGGCTTCTGGAATCATACCCAGCATTTTATGTATATTTACCATACCTCTAATAATTCTCTGACAATGGATAATTCAGTTTTACTACTTACAATGCACCCTCTTTCTAATAAACATAGCCCATTTCTCTCTAGGATACAATTGCTAGGCCTAGCCCTTGGAAAATGATGAAGCTGATTCTATTCACTGCTCCACTGGGGTGCCCAGGATTAGTCAGTGATCATAACAAAGTCAACTAGAAAAAAAGAGACTTTTGATGGTGCTACTGAGAAAGATTCTCATTTTCCTGCTTGATCTGAAGCCTGAGAGGATGTTAGAGTTAGACCAGTACTACTGCTACCATCTTGGTACAAAATCAAATCCAAGATTGAAACTCTATTAGTGGAAGCTGAGAGTTGGAAAAAAACTTGAGTTTGGATTTTATTATCGAGACTCCTCAAGTTAGCTCTATGCTCAAATTGTCCTTGTGTGAAAAAATAAACATAGCGCACACACACACACCTCATTTCCATAACTGGTCCTTCTCCTCCCTAAGCTTCATTGTTAATGGTTTTCTCTGACCTTTTCTACCTAAGTTCCTCTCTTTGCATTTGTGTTCATCCTACCTGTCTTTAATTGCATTACATATTGCCAAAATTATATGTCCAATGCTAGTTGTTAGTTTTGTGCAGAATAATTTGACTGGTCAGTTTGCCAATCATTCTGAACATAGGTAACACAAGGCAGGATTATTTTCTGGTTGAAGGAAGAAAATAAGAAAGGAGGAAGGGAGGGAAGGATGGTTAGCAGAAGGCAGGATATCTTATTTTTTAAAACTGAGACTTCAAACAGAGGCTTCTTTTGTAAAATATATTGAGGGTAAAACAAACTGAGATTTTGTTTGGACACATAAAAGAAAATATGGGTTGCCTAAGCACATACCTTTACCATAGATTAGAAGAAAGTATTGTTATACATTCTGACCTCAATTCCAACCAGATTTAGTTGACATAATTATGAGACCCCTAAAAGTAACTGCTGGGGTTTAGAAGCCCTTGCCACTCCCCTTGCACTGGCTCTATAAATGCCAAGAGTGAGTATTTTAGATTAAATGAATAGATTAATAAACATCTTTGGAATATCTACCATTAAGGCTGATTTATGTTCTATTGCCAGCAGTAATTCAAAGAAATGCCATGCTATTCAAAAAATACTGCATGTTGTGCTCACCACTTTGCCAATGTGTGACACCATGTAAATATGACAATATCTATATTTGTTTGCAGTACTGACCCATACACAAAAGCCAATATATATTAAACCACTTTACGTTTACACAGGTATCACACCACATGGACTACTCATATTTTATAACGGTAATGGATGACCTTTCATTTGTAAATTTATAGTGTATCCATAATTCCTTTAGGGAACCAAGAGGTTCATTCACAAAATTGCCACACATTTATCTATGCAAAGAGATGGTAGATATGGTTTATGATATTAAATGCTTTAAAAAATTAAAATCATATTGCCATGTGGCTCATGTTTTAAATTGAACAGAATTGTACTCTCAGCAATTATGATCTTTAATCTACATAGCATAGTAATATACTTACTAAATATGTGCAAATATGTTGTTATTAGTGTTATGTGGCATTAATTATTGTTACTGTTGTTAAGTACCGTCAAATCCGTTTCAACTCATAGAGCCCCTGTATAGGGTTTCCAAGGAGCAGTTGGTGAGTTTGCACTGCCAAGCTTGCAGTTCAAGCTGATCTTGCAGTCCAGTGCTTACCCTACAGCGCCACATCAGAAATCAGGCAAAACTTCTGTTATCAAATCTCTTATTTTCTAGTTCTACTCCTCTTTGTTGTTGTTGTTGTTGTGTGCCGTGGAGTCGGTTCCGACTCATAGCCACCCTGTACAGGGTTTCTGAGGCTGTAAATCTTTACGGGAGCAGAAAGCCTCATCTTTCTCCTGCAGAACAGCTGGTAGTTTTGAACTGCCGACCTTGAGGTTCACAGCCCGATTTGTAACCACTACACTGCCAGAGCTCCTTCTACTACTACTATTCCTCTATATTAAACTATATATGCATACATTGTAATATAATGCTTATTATTATTTATATTTATTGCATTTAGTAGACTTAATTATTTTTTTAAAACCCTATACAGGGTGGCTATGAGTGAGATTCCATTCAACTGCATTTAACAACAACAACAACAACCAGCACTAAGGAACTCTGATAGTGTCGTGGATTACAAACTGGCCTGCTAAATGCAAGATCTGTGGTTTGAATCTACCGGTTGTTCCATGGGAGACAGATGCGGCTGTCGGCTCCCATAAAGATTGAAAGCCTCAGAAACCTTCTACAGGGTCACTGAGTAGGTACCGACTTGGCAGTAGACACCCACCACTATCAATACAGTTTATTACAAGCATAAGTTACTGTCCTACCCAGCAAGCCCACTGCTGGTAAATCCAACTCCTAGAAACCCTATAGGACAGAGCAGAGCTGCTCCCACAGCGTTTCCAAAGCTATAAATCTTTATGGTAGCAGACTGTCACATATTTCTCCCATATAAACTATTGTAAAGTATTATAATTTGTATCATCCCTCAAATAAAATGTATAATTTGCCAAAAATCAGTACTAACTAAAAAAGGAGAACTATTTTATCCCCATATAAACTTTGCTTAACTGGTGAAATAGGCAGAAAAAAAATGAATGAATGATAGCAATTATCATTAAAGCATCCTAAAGAATCTAAAAAGCTTGAACCTGAAACAGCTTAATTATTTGACTTAGTATATGCCCAATAATTTTCAAATTATTAAATCTCTTTAGCCTTAGTTCATTCAATCAAAAAAGAAAAGAAAATTTCAATGCTTACATAATTCATGTAGAAAATATTTCTTACATACAGAGTTCTTTCTATTTTGTATTAAATAAAAATAATATTAAAAATAATGAAGTCAACATTTTACGTACCCCAGTGGATCGCTAGCTCCTTGTGGGGAGGAACATATTCTTCATCATCTTTGGGTCACCAATGGCCAGTACAGCACCTGGATACAATGCACACCCCACATATGTGTTTGAATTAATAAATGATACAGTGATGATTGGAAACCATTTAAAAGGTATACATTCCATGAGATAACTATTCTGTATGTTAACCTCTTCCTTACTATCCTACGTTTTAAAATAGCAGTGCACAATCTTTCAAAGTTGAGTGACAACTTTATTCTGAGAAATCAATCCTTAAGCATAATTACTTTGAAATGTTTATCACATTATACAATCCTTCTATCTTTTAGTTTTGGTATCACAAATATAGTTTTGTGTTTGAAATTATGTGCTTTGGAATTAGACTGATAAGGTCCAAACAATTTACTATTTACAGTCTTGGATAAATAACTTAATGTTTCTAAAGCTCAATTTGTCTATAAATTGGGGATAATTATAGTATTCTTCTAATTATATTGTTCAGAGAATTAAAGGAGCAATGCTTAGCCCACTGCCTGACACACAGTACACACTCAGTAAGTGATGACTACTTTTTCCTCTTTCCTTTCCTCCCCTTTCTTCTTTAAATTCACAGTTACCAAAAAAAAAAAACAACTTACTTTGAAACATCGCTAATCTTACTCGCTTATGTGAACATAAAGATCTCACCACTGACAATCTCTTTGAGATGATAGTGTTTATGTAGATTGTAAAAAATGGTTTTATTTTCCTTTACACAAATGATGAAACACATCGCCCATTCCTAAAACTAGACATGCTTTGTTTGTTTATAATGTAAATGGTAGTAGTCTTTAGAAGTTAATGAGTCGTATATAAGTAAAATCTCTAAGATTAGTAAGAGTAGATCAAGACCAAATGTTAGAAAATTAACTTTATTAAAAGATCCTCTGGTTTTCCAACAAAATATTAATTAAGTCATATGATTTTTATGTTTCTCCTACGTGCTTAGGTCACATATGGACAAAAGACTTTTTATTGCCCTACCTAAAAAATAATAATAAAGCACATATGAATCACAGTTTGGAAGGCAGAATGTTAAAATAGCTTCCAAGAGCCAATCCCTTACCCTACTATTGATTATACTCTGATTAATCCCTGAGATTGTGAATGGGATGGATTTTGTCCCCAAACGGTAGGCAATGCTAATATGGTACAGTTGGGTTTAAGACAAGGAGATTATCTGGTTGGGCCTCACCTAATCAGATAAGCCATTGACATTTTGATCTAGAGGTCAGAGACATAGGAAGTGAGAAATTTGAAGATGGAGGAGCCCACCTAATAAGGAATATAGGAAGCATCAGTCCTGATATGGCATTGTAGGCTAAGCACTGGACAGCCAACCACAAAGTCAATGGTTCAAACCAACCAGGTGCTCCTTAGAAACTCTATACAGGGTCATTATGAGTCAGAAACAACTTGAAGGCACTGAACAACTTGGAGCTGCAAGTGGCCCACAGCAGATGCCAAACATGGATGTGGAGACCTCTGTCCTACAACCACAAGGAACTGAATTCTGCAATTAGAAGCACAGATTTCTTCAGAGCCTTCAGACAGTAACTCAGCCAGGCCAATTTTAGTTTCAGCCCTGTGATATCCTTGCTGAGAACCCAGTCAGGCCATGCTGGACTTTTGATCTACACAGGAAATCGGTGGGTTTTGCTTAAAACTAATAAGTGTGTGGTCAGTTGTTACACAGCAGCAGGACAACTAGTATACATATGGAACATAGGATTCTACATGTCTTTCACTGACCTCTCCCCAGCTTTTCATTCTCAAAAAAAAAAATCAGTTACATGAGGTATACTGCATAAATCATACAGACCTCATGTTACTGTTGCAAGTACTAAACATTGTTGAGCTAACACTGAATTAAGACACAGAAAACATGCTGCAATTATTTCCTGCAGAATAAATCACTTGGAAAACTCAACTCAAAAACTCAAAAGGCAACTGTAAATATTCAAAACTCTCCAATTTTTAATAGGCAATTTTAGAGGGATATATTGGAGTAAGAGTGATTGTACCTTTTCTTGGCAAACTGAAGAAATGACATGTTTAGTGCAGAGTACACAGAATCTCTTATATCCAGAAAGGAGAATTGGGGATGACTTAAAAGAAATCACTCCCATAAGTCTTCATAAAATATATTATTACAATTGCTCCCTATGCCATCCCCTTTTATTCATTTTCTACAATGCTGCCCACATTATTCCTTATAAAACAAAACTTGTACATTGTTTCCCTGCTCAAAATGGACAATCTGAATGGTTTTTAAGATAAAGCCATTCAGTCACTACTATTCTAACTGCTCGTATGCTGAACATTGTGCTGGGTGACAGGATGCAATGATGTGTAACAGAAACAAGGCCCTGATCCTCACTGAGCATCGCTCTTTCAAAATGTACTTCCAATCTTGTTCAACATGAAGACCTTGATGAATCGTTCAGTCCTAACTCAGGCTTGACCTCTATGAAAAACCCTCCTTGACACACTTCCATACAAAATTAGGAGTCACCAGTCAGGGGGAGGGTGGGCCTGTGGGGTGTATCCTTTGGCTATTTGATGAAGCATGGAGGGGATTATGATCATTGCAATGAAATAAAATATGATAGGACGAATGTAAAACTGATGCTCTCCCATTTAAACCCACATAATTCACAATTAAAAAAAAAAAAATTAGGAGTCCCTTGTCTGTAATAGAAACTTGTACCTAACCATATAATATAATTTATCATATTGCATTAAAATCACATGGGTCTGTCCTCCACAAACAGAACATAGGAGACAGTACTTGTGAAACTCTTGAGAAGAAAGTCGACCTCTGGATAGATACTCCATCTAAAATCAAACATAACAATGTTATGTTTTCTTGTTAAGTGGTATCAAGTCAGTTCCAAGGCTATATAGGGTTTGCAAGGCAGGAAATCTTTATGAGAGCAAAAAGGCTCATTTTTCTCTCAAAGAGTAGCTAGCTAATTGTTCAAACTACCAGCCTTGAGGTTCACAGTTCAGTGTTTATCCCACAAAGTCATCACACTCCTTTTCAGTACATTGCTGTTGATAAGGGCCATTGAGTTGGTTGTGACTCATAGTGACCCTGTATAGTGTTTCCAAGAGGCAGCGGGTGGGTTTGATCTGCCGACCTTATGGTTCCCAGTCCAGTGCTGATCCCACAGTGCCACAACTTAGCAATTTCAAAATCAAGGTGAGAACTATATATATATATATATTGTGTGTGTGTGTGTGAATTGAGTGAAGATTTACAGAGCAGATCATCTGTTTTGCATTCAATAAATCATACACTACATTGTATCTCAATGATTGCAATCTCCTCAGTTGAACATCATGTATCCCACTTCCTCTCTGTTTCTGGTTTCTATTCCTTCTTCTCTCCCAATTCTTCTGAATTTTATTCTTAGGTAAATGCTGCCCTTTTGAAGCCAAATGGTTGAAAAGTCTATGGTATAAACCTCATTAGTGTTATTGTCCCCTATATACCTAACTATTGCTTGGCTGAAAATTGAGCTGTAAGAATGAGTTTGGTTCCAGACCTGAGGGGTGAGCAAGGGCCATAGACTCGGTGTGCCTTCAGTCTCTACCTGAGCAGTAAGCCTAGTCTGCTTTTATGATTCTGAGGGGTTTTTGTTTTTGTTGTTGTTGTTAGCATTGTTTTCATTTATTTATTTATTTTTGTAAAAACACACAAAACCATGATTTGCAGGTGAAGAGATGTAACCCTAAACAACGTAAATAGCACCCAACCAGAATTCTAATGCTAAAAAAATTAACAAATTAAAAAAAAAAGACATCTTACTGTTAATCATATCATAAATGATATGATTAAAATGAGCCATGAATTCCAATGATTAGGGTAAATTCACATAGAACAAGTTAGATATAATAACAATTGTGGTTGTTGTTAAGTGCTGTAGAGTTGGTTCCAGTCATAGTGACCATGTAGAGAGTTTCCAAGGAGTGGCTGGTGGGCTTGAGTCATCAGCCTTTCAGTTATCAGCTCAGTGCTTATCATACAGCATCACACAAGGACTCCATAATAACAATAGGGAAAGGAATTTTAATAAACATTTTGGTTTTATCTAACAGTTCTTGGAGTATGATTTTCAGTTTTGAGATCAGTATTTTTTATAAATGTCACCTACTCTACCTGGTGTGGTGCTGTAGGATAAGCACTGGACAGTTAACCACAGGGTGGACAATTCAAACACATCAGCCACTATTTGGAAACCCTACGAGTTAGAGTTCACAGACGCCATATGAGTCAGAACAACAGGTAACTACAATAACAATATGAGATTAGATGTGGAATTTAAAAATAATACTCTAAGATATCAAACAAACAAAATGCTAGTAATATTTTTAACAATTTATTGGTCTACTGTAGAAAATTGCTATTGCTTATTTATACATAAACAAAGAGAAGTTGTACATAGAAATGAACATGTCACTAAAGTATCAAAAGAGAAGGAAATGCTATAATATTTCTATAGTTTAAATAGCTTGACAAACTTAGGTCTACCGTGAATGTCACTATTCATGGGAGACCTTAGTCTGATTGCTTGTTATTCTGATAGTTCAGTGATTCATGATAATAGAATGACTTTGATAAAGTCATTTTGCTTTTCTTAAGACTGACAAATAAATTGTGCTACATTTATATCACTAAAACAAACAGATTATCAAAGCAAGACTAAGTGGATATTGTTAAGTCTTGTGGAGCTGTGAGATCAGCACAGGACAAGGTCTGTGGTTCAAACCTACCAGTCATTGTGCAGAAGCCCTATACATACATGGTAGCTATGAGTTAGAACTGAATTAACAATACCTAACAACAGCAAGAACCACAAATAACTATTATGATTATTTAATTTTAAAAACCAAGAGGATCACTCCTTTTACAAAGATGCTACTTTCTGAAATATTTTTAGATTTATTTTCATATCTTCTAGACCTTGTTGCTTTGATCTCTACCCTTTCAGGAGGTCAGCTACTATAGAACAAGGGTTTCAGAGCTAAACGGTTTGAATTCTGAGACAACAATTTTGAAAGAAAATAATTTGAGAATCAAAAGCATGTTTTGAAGCTATCCAAAATATTCCCTGTTTCCAAACAAAATGTAGATCCTAAACAAACAGGACCATCAGAAAAATCTATGGGTGCTTAGGACTAAAGAAAAGGGAAATTGAGAGCAAGGAGAAAGCATAGGTAGGTTGAAGAGCTAGCAGACAGAGCCCCGGTTTCCTTGGTACCTTGGTATTTAACCTCAATTTAGCTCCACAAAGATAATTTCACTGGTTGAGACAGAGAATGCAGAGTTGGAGCCCACATTCTAACTTCAGTCTCCAACTGTTACCTATAGACTTATCACTAGAGTTAGATGAAAGAGGCAAGTGCAAAAAAAACATAAGAAACCCTTGCTCTTGTACTCTATATACTTCAGTGGCCTCACTCTGCTGCAGTTGGCTAGAGAAACTAGCAAACACAAAGTGACAATATAACACTGAAGACAATGAGTTCTTTGTATCGGATATGTGTTAACTTTTTACTAACGTTCAACCAATCTAGTAGAGTGGGAAACTGAGGAGCAAGAATAAACCGTGGAAACAGTACCATTTTCTTTGCATATAAGAGATGGATACATTTTGAATCAATTACATGTGTCTCAAAAATTACAATGTTCAGGCAGATAATTTCCCTATTTAAATTACTCAAACCACTGTAAAAAATTTTTTCTTCCTTCTTTAAGTGTATCAGGTCCAATACCACTGAAAATTACCTCACTCAACCTACAAACAGAACCAAGAACATCAATTTCTTAAGCGCCAATGAGAACTATGCCAGCCTAAAGCATATTTCCTAGTGTCCTTTTATGAAGTTTTCCAAAGAAATACATGATCTGAAATCTTAAATTGCAATTAATTTAACACACTATGGCAATTTGCCTAATTTAAGCCCTCAAGATGTGTGCTATGATTTCTTTTACAAAATCCAAGAGTTTTTACATTCTCGATCTAATAAATCTGTAGGTAGCAGTGTTAATGTTGGATACTGAAGTTAGAATGTGAACTTTAATTCTGCATTCTACCACCTAGCTTAGCATTCTTGAACAATTATTTTGCTGTATTGTATTGGAGTCCTTGTGTGGTGCTGTAGGATAAAAATTGGACCACAAAGTCAGTTTGAACCACAAGAACAGAGGTTCAAACTTACCAGTCGCTCCTTGGAAACCCAATACAGCGTCACTGAGTCCAAACTGACTCACTAGCACCAAAGCACTTAGAATCCTTCCCTATATTAAGTAAATACTTAATGAGAATTGTCGCTGTTGCTGTTGTTAAGTGTTGTCAAGTCAGTTCTGACTCAGCAATTCTGTATAAGGTTTCTGAAGAGTGGCTTTAGTGCATTGGGAGTCCTGGTGTGGTGCTGTATGGTAAACTGGACTGCTAACTACAGTGTCATAGTTCAAACCCAACAATCCCTCCTCAGGAAACTTATAAGGGTTGCTATGAATCAGAACCAACTCGGTGACACTAAACAACTACAAAGAGAATTGGGAACTTTTGTTGTTAAGTGCCATCATAGTAACACTGCATGGGGTTTCTGAGGCTGGAAATCTTTTAGGGAGCAGGTAGTCTCATCTTTCTCATGAAGAGCAGTTGGTAGATTTGAACTGCTGATCTTGGGATAACCAACCCAATTTGTAATCCATTACACTAGCAGTCCCTGCGTTGGGAAATAAAAGTTCAAAAGATCAGCAGTCACTGAAGAGATTATAACAGGCTTGTTAGTAGCATTTGAGGTTGTTTCAGACTTTCCACTTATAAAGTCTATTCCTTCCTCTTCTAAACTGCCCACAGAAGCAGCAGAATGAAATTAAGTATTGTCAGGGATATCAGCAATTGGAAGGATGGTGAAGGGCTGGAGAGTTTGTTTTGTTGTACAAGGAATAGTTCAGAATCAGAATCGATCCAACAGTACCTAAAAGCAACAACAAAAAACAGCTGAGATCAAGCAAATGCTAAAAGAAATCATTTTACCAGCAAGGTTCTAGGTAGAAGTCCTAATTCCAGGTTAGCTTTACTATTGGTAATTGGAGTTTGCAAAGCAATATTATGTTTTCAAGTCTCATTTTTCCTCCAGGAACTTTCCTATTTAGAAATGCTTCTTAAGACTTCTCAAATGTCTTAATAGGAGAAGTTCAAGGGGAGATTCTGGTATGGTGCTGCAGGGTAATGTGCTGGACTGCAAGGTCAGCAGTTCAAACTCACCAGCCAGTCCTCGGAAACCCTATACACAGTCACCATGAGTCGGAACTGACTCAATGGTACTTAACAACAAGAAAAGGGAGATGTTATGTGTTAATAATTTTAACAATATGAAACCTTCAATTTCCAATTTGTTTGTATTACATTGTCTGCTATTATTAATCTAGTATGATTATAGAAAAATATAATTTGCAATTCAAGTAGCCTTGAACTGTAAGGAAATTGCATAGGTGAGAGAAACAGAGAGGAGAATTCCTGTATGTGGCCTTTGCTTGCATAGCCCACTACTTGCTCAAGGAATCTTAACTCATAAAGGATGAGTGCTGTATAGCTTTAAAATGACTTCATTCCCATATTTACATATTTTTAATAGGGCTATGATGAATCTCCTTCCGCTTGACTCCTATTTTGAGCTGTGATATTTTAATCTCCATTCTTGCTGCAACTTAGCAGATGAATGTGCAGTGTGACAGAGCTCAGAGGAAATAGTATAAATAAAGCAAAGTGGAGCTATGACATCTCACATTTTATAGCTTTTTTATTGTAGCCGAAGCATAAACAGAGCACAGCTGTGTTATACTTGCCGCTGTGAGCACTCCCTCAATCCTCACCCCCTATTGCTTTTAAAAAGACAGTGCTCTTATTCAGAAAGATTTCACTGTGGGTAATGTAGCCCCACTGGGGCATCCTCGGCCCCAAACTTCCACATTTGAGGTGTTTCTCCATGTACAGATGTAGATTTGTCATGTTTCCTATCGCTCTTACAACTGAATACAAACATGCCATTTCAGCTCACACCATACCACAGCAAAAGGACATCACTCTTACCTATTGAAATTTATGACTTGTTATATATTGAATTACGTCCTCCAAGGATATGTTGTGTAAATTTAATGTCTATGCCTGTGGTTATAATCCCATTTGTGAAAGGGTTGTCTTTGTTATACTAATAAGGCAGGACTGGTATAGGGTTTATCTTGAGTCAATCTCTTCTGATTTATGAAAGAGATTTAAAAAGCAAGCAGAGCAGAGCTGGCAGAAGAGAGATGCCAAATCCTATGAAGATCATCCAAGAGTAGAAGACCAAAAGAGATAAGAACTTATTCCAGAAATGAGAGAGAAAGCTTTCCCGTAGAACCAGCACCCTGAATTTGGATTTCTAGACTCCTAAACTGAGAAAATCAATGTGTTTGGTAAAATCCTCCACTTGTGGAATTTTTGTTATAGCAGCACTATGTAACTGAGATAGAATTTAGGACCAGAAGATAAAAGTGCTGTTCTAATGAATACCTAAAATGTTGAACAGTTTTAGAATTGAGTAATGGGTAGAAGTTGGAAGAGTTTTAAGATGCCTAATAGTAACTATCCTGGTAGCGTAGAGGTTACGAATCAGGATGCTAACCCTGAAGGTCGGCAGTTCGAAACTACCAGCGGTTCTGTGGGAGAAAGATGGGGTGTTCTGCTCCCATAAAGATTTGCAGCCTTGAAAACCCTGTGCAGGATCACTATGAGTCGGAACCAACTCCGTGGTACTTAACAACAACAACACAACAATAGTAACAACCAAGGAGCTCTGGTAGCATTGTGGTTACAAGTCACGCTGCTAACGTCAAGGTTAGCAGTTTGAAACTACCAGCCGTTCTGCAGGAAAAAGGTGAGTCTTTTTGCTCCCAGAAAGATTTACAGCCTCAGAAACCCTCTATAGGGTCACTATGAGTCGGAACCGACTCCAAGGCACACTACCACCACCACCAAGAGTAACAGCCTCGATTGCCTTAAAGAGACTATTGGTAGAATTATGGATATTGAAGGCAATTCCTGTGAGGGCTCAGAATGAATTGAGTAGAGCTATATAGAAGTCTTTATCATCTTAGAGAAAACATATGTCACCGGCAACAGAATGTTGTGAGAAATGTGGACATTAAATCTGGCAAGGCTTTAAAAGAAAATGATGAGCATGTGATTGGACAATGGAGAAAGAGCAGTGTGTTTCATGCAGTGACAAAGAGCTTGTCTTAATTATGTTCAAATGCTTGGTGGAAAGTAGGACTGGATGACGATGTGATTTCTAAGCAAGATCTTAAAGGGGCAACATAATTTCTCTCTGCTACTTATAGGAAAATGTGAAAAAAGCGGTGGAATTAAAAACGAACTGTGCAAAATGAAAACAGAACTAAAAGATTTGTCAAATTCTGTCATACAAACTAAGGGCACCTGTCTTAGAATGTTCTCCAAGGGAATGACTCCACAATCTTTTGTTAAAGTGATTAACCACGTGACTGATGGATCTAAGCAACTACCACAGCAGAAGACCCATCACCTTTGACTTAAGGCCAGAGAAAGAAAGAAGTAAACACTGTCAGTCTCTTGGAATTCTATAGGCGGGACACAGCCTAAAGCAACTATATCTGTTGTCCTTTAAGAAAATAAAAGGATCATCATCCCTGAAGATGTTCAGAGTATAGCACAAATATTGAAAGGGTCACCAGAAGCAGGACTTCCTAGGTTTCAAAGGGTAGGGCTATGGCATCTGAGGTAACAAAAGGTAGAACCACAGCCTATCCTACGTTTTAAAGAACCAGAGATTCACCAACTCTGTTCTAGAGTGAGGAGCAGTTATTCAATTGTCCAAGAGAATAGGACTATTGTTAAAAGCTAAGGGTATGGGGCTTTCATAACCAAGAGGCACAAAAAACCGGTTCTGCCATTATTAAGGGAGTGGTGTTGACACTCAGATGGACTAGAAGAATGGGGCTGCCCAAAGCTGAGGGAGCTGAGTGGCCATCCCAATGGGCCTGGAAGATGGAGGTGAAGTCCAGGCCACTTAGAATCCATAGAGCATGGGCAATACCCAGAGTCTGGAGGGCAAGGCCCTGCCCCAAATGGTCCCAAGAACAGAGGATTCTTTTCTTTTTTTTAATGCTTTATTGTGTGTTATATGATAGTTTACATGGGAGAACATTAGCTTCACATTGATCTCATCGTACATCGTTTCCTTGTCATGGTTACAATCCCCTCCATGCATCATCCACCAACCACAGGGTATACCCTGCAAGCCTGCCCCGGGTTATCACACACAGCCCCTCTCCCTCTCCCGGTCCAAAGTCCCCAGCCACTCCATCTCTCCTCTATCTCTGGCAACACTGCTTCTCTGGGTGGGATTCCATTCTCTGCTCTTCTTCCTTGATGGTCCCAGGGACTTCCGCTCCTAGACTGCAAAGTTAATCTATTCCCTCCCTTTGCTACAAAATGTCTACTTTTACATTTCCAGACCTTACAATCAGTCCTGATAACAATTATTCACCATTGTATCGCAAGAGATCTATCTGCATCTCCTTTCCTTGGCCCCGACTAGAAAGATTGGATACTACTCAGTGGAGATTCTACCTTGCTCCATGCCCTCTGGATCTAGGTTCCCTCTTGAAAGCTTGTAAGCCAGTCACTTCTTGCCTCTGTAGCCCACCCCCACCCCCATTCTGGGTAGCCAATGTCCAAGTTGACCATCCCTGTCCTCTCCGTGTGTGGAGGGGGTAGGAATGATCCTTGCTGTGAAGACTTGTTCCCTCTTTTGGGCTACTGCTTCCATAAGTGTAGGTCAAGTTCAATAAATTGTAATAGATTATTCTTTTTTCCCTCTTCTCTCTTCTTCTGGTTGAGCTCTGATCATCCAGCCATGGAAGCCAGGTCAAGTGGGTATTATCTGGAAGTGTGGGTGTACTTATGCATGTGCACTCTCTTCTTATCAGCTGGACACTTCACTCTTCCCTCTAGTCCTCTGTGGCTATGACACTGACTCTGGGCCTAAGAGTCCCCAGGTCTTGCCACAATGCTGCCCAGCCAGGTCTCCAACCGGGTTCTCTGGAGTCTATTGAACATTGTAGAGCTTAGCTCAGCTTCATTGCTGCTTTTCCCTCGCTTCCCCTTATTGATGACGATCGTGGTCACCAAACAGAGTGTGTACTCCCATTGGGTCTTAGTCTTGGAAGGGGGTTTGCCCTGAGGGGACCCGACCACTTGCCTTGATGTCTCCTGAGCATGCCATTTGTTTGTTCTTGCAGTGTTCAGTCAATCTGCATGTATTGTTTTGTATTTTCCCTATCAGTCTTTTTTTCAAGAAGTATCTTCTGTTTTTCTGGATGCTCCAGGCTGGTCTGCTTGTCCTTTCAGGTGGAAATTTCCACTCAGAAGATTCTCAATGCTGTTCAGGATTCCACCTATGGTCTTGTATAATGCAGAGGCTCTGCAGGAAGGCTCCTTCGCTGGGAACATCGTAGCCCCTTTTTGGGTATTCCAATCAGTTATAGACCAGAGGATTATTTTCAAGGTTTGACAAGTCTACTTAGTTTTGGATTTGTGTAGTGGTTGTTTTTCCTTTTCTCCCTCCAAATTTTTCCCACAAATGAATACATTGTGCCCATTCGTTGACTGTTGCATTTTGGAGGCAAACAACCTATATTATAGATTTTGTGCATTCTCAGATGAGGAAGAATTTTGTCCCAGGATGGAATATATCTAACATCTCACCCATACTTGATTTAGATGATTCAGAAGATGAGAATTCGGATTTGGAGTCGATTTAAGTCTTCTGGGATACCATGATGGGGTCAATGTGCTTTGCATGTGTCCAAAACAAGAATTTTTGGAGGTCAAAACATGGAATGTTATGAACTGCATTGTGTCCCCCAAACATATGTGTTATAAATCCTAAACTCAACGCTTGTAGTTACAATACCATTTGGGAATGGGTTGTCTATGCTATGCTAATAAGGCAGAATTAAATCTACTGTCATAATGCTGATCCCAACTCACAGTGACCCTATAGGACAGAATAGAATTGCTCCTTAGGATTTTTGAAACTGTAAATGTTTAGGGGAACGGACAACCTCCTTTTTCTCCCATGCAATGGTTTGTGGATCAGAACTACTGAGGTTAGCAACCCAACAGTTAACTCACTATGCCACCAGGATTTTTTTAAAGCAGGATTTGTGTAAGATATATCATGATTCAATCTCTTTTGGGATATAAAAGATATTAAACAAGCAAGCAGAGCAGAGATGGGGGAAGAACTATACCAAGCAACATAAAGATCACCCTGGAGCAAACGTTCAATAGCCTCAAGGACCTTCCTCCAGAGTGAACAGAGAAAGAAAGTCTTCCCTTAACAACCAATGATTTGAATTTGGATTTCTAGTCTCCTAAAGTGTGAACACTCATGGAAGCAACAGTCAAGAGATCAAATGACATATTACATTAGGCAAATCTGCTGCACAAGACCTTTTTAAAGTGTTGAAGAGCAAAGGTGTCAACTTGAGGACTAAGGTGTGCCTGACCTAAGCCCTGGTATTTTCAATAAGCTCATATGCATGTGAAAGCTGGACAGTGAATAAGGAAGACCATAGAAGAATTGATGCCTTTGAATTATGGTGTTAGAGGAGAATATTTAAAGTGCCATGGGATGCCAAAAGAACCAATAGATCCGTTATGGAAGAAGTGCAGCCAGAGTGCTCGTTAGAGGGCAAGATGGCCAAACTTTGTCTTTCATACTTTGGACATATTGTCAGGAGGGACCAGTCGCTGGAGAAGGATCTCATGTTTGGTAAGGTGGAGGGTCAGAGAAAAAGAGAAAGACTCCCAACTAGATGGATTGGCCAAGTGGCCACATCGATGGGCTCAAGCGTGGCAACAGTAGTGAGGTTGGCTCAGGATCGGGCAGTGTTTTGTTCTGCTGTGCATAAGGTCGCTATGGATCAGTACTGACTCCATGGCACCTAACAACAACAAACAACAACAAAAGTGTGGAAATGTTTCCCCTTAGTACTGCAAATGAATACATTGTGCCCATTCAATGACCATTGCATTTGGGAGGCAAACAACTTGTATTATAGAATTTATAGGTTCTAAGGAGTCCTAGTATGGCTCTGTGGGTTAATACGCCAGACTACAAAGCCATTTGAACTGCAAGGTTGGCAGCTCAAGCTCACCAGCTGCTCCTTGGAGACCCTATACAGGGTCACTATGGGTCAGAACCGACTCGATGGCACTTCACAACAACAACAAAGTGTGGAAATTTTTCCCATTTGTACTGCAAATGAATACATTGTGCCCATTTGATGACCATTGCATTTTGGAGGCAAACAACCTGTATTATAGATTTTACAGATTCTCAGATGGTTTTGTCCCAGGATAGAATAACAACACATAACAACATAACACATAACAACAACAACAGTTTGGAAAAATAAATTTTTGTTTGCTAAAGCTACCCACTCGTGGTATCTCTGTTATAGCAGCACTAGATAACTAAGACATGACTCTACATTCAAAATGCTAATTTTCACTCCTTCCCAACACACACACTACACTCAAATGATTTACAAACATTTTCTAATAAGGGGCAGGTAACTAGCTGTTAGTATTAAAAATACTACACTCTCTGCATGAAAGCCTTTTTTAAAATGAAGAAATTGTATTTCTCACTTTCAAATGAACACTTTGTAATGTTTGGCTGGTAGTTGGAAATGCCAAGACCGTCAACTACAATGTGATTTAGAAGAGTGGTGCTAGGATGTGGAAAAGAATTCTACATACTTAATATAATCATGGTGTTTTAGAATTTGGGTAGCTGGTTACCTATTTCAAAAGTCTGAAGATGATAAAGAGAAATTTTAAGTGCCTTACATACTGATAGCTAAGAGGTTTTACACATGTGGTTGATGAGTCCATGGTAAGCACTTGATCTAAGCTGAGTCAATCAGTGGATTTCCCTGAGCTATTTAAGTGGACTGGAGAAAACAGTAAGCTATAAAATTCCAGTGCTGGCTGTAATAACATTTTCTACCATATGGAGAAACCTCTATTGGTGCAAGTGACAATAAGGCCAAAATTGAGATTAACAAAGTCAAGAGAGAGGAACCAAGCCCTAATAGAGTGGGATTCTCTGGTTCCATCTATCCTTGAAACCCACCTACACTCTGGCCCTTCTCCCTCTTAGGTGGATTTGCTTTTCTTGTACTCCTTTACCTAATAAATTCTACTTTTTTTTTTTTTTCTTAAGAGGCCTAAAATGATCACTTATGATAAAAAGAGTACAAATTCTTATACCTTCCAGGAGATGATTCTTTTTTCCTCCTTCAAATATCACCACCCTCTATGGAAAGGAAGGAAAACTCTCTGGATTTTCAAAAGACACATGCATCAAAGTGAACAGAATATAGGGTATAGTAGCCTATACCAGTGAAGTGAAAGGGGAAGATTGATTTGCATCGTCATTAACATGGAAGAAGAAAAGCACAAGAACACAAGAACTGCAAGAACCACCTCCATTGACATACATAATTGTTTTAAAACAACAGGCCCAACTGGGCTAACATAGGGGTAAAGTTGGTATCCCAAGCTTCTCAGCTATCTATTCGCCCAAAGTTGCTCTTCTGCCAAGCTCATTGTTTACCAAGCTGCCAGCCCAGCCCAGAGATCTGATTAGCAATTTGCACTTTTGTGAGAGGATTAACAGAATTCCTTTGTTTTGATGTAGGATTATCAAACTGCATCTTTAAAGAGCTGTGACCTCATCCAGATTCATAAGCCTGCCCCCTTGAGACTAACTTGAATTTTACTCCACTTGCGCAACATATAATTTCATAAAGGAGTTACTGTCAAAACATGGTACTCAATTCTTGATGTGTGTGAAGAAGCACATTTGTAATGTAAATAACCTCAGAAGTTTTGTGATATTTTAAAATAACCCATCTGGTGGGAAAACAAGGATTTTCAACCCATTTGGTCCCAGCACTAGTAAATTAGTGTGCATCTAGCTTGTAGAACTCAGAGATAAACCCCATTCCCAGGCTGAGACTCATGTTGCTTTTATTTTCAAAGACAAGTAATTTTAATTGTCCCAATGTTCTTAACACATTTTTTAAAAGGAAGACAGAATGCATAAAAGAGTAAACTGAGAAAGACCAAAGAATTTGATGGCTAAGGTCAAAATGATCATGATAAACTGTTTATGGCATGGTCTGTAGGTCCAGGTTTGCCCAGATTTAAAGATGAACAGTAAGAGTTTTCCAATCCTAAATCTGTTCAGCAATAATTAACTAGTCAGACAAGACCCTGAAATTTCCATCAAAGTTTAATATAAGTAAAATTTCTAAGGGGACATTTACAGGACAGTCAATATGCAACAGATTATGAAAATCAGTCTGAATACTTTGCACAATGTAAGCCTTGCATGAAGGGGAACAAGAGAAGCCCAGCCAGTGCAAGGCAGGCATACTGGAGTGAGAAGTGTATTTTCAGAAGCATAGAAATTCCAATTCAGTCACAAATTGCAGTAGGAGAGTTTGGCCATGAAAAATGCCCAAGATACCACACATGGCTGTGGATCAAGTGGCAGCTTTATTCTTTGGCAAACTATAAACCAACACAAACAACAAAACACCCATAAAGAGGAAACAAGTATAAGTAAATGTGTATATTTGTTCTTAATAACAATATGTTGCTGTTAAGTGCCATCAAGTCAGTTCTGACTCATAGCAACCCTGTATAGGGTTTTTGAGGAGCAGTTGGTGAGTTTCAAATGCCCACATTGCAGTTCAAGCAGATCCTTGAGGACCAGTGCTCATCCTACAGCATCACACCAGGACACTGATACCAAAAATTGGAAATATATTTACGTTAGGAACTTTTCAATTTCAGTAAAAATATACTAGATGGGCTCTAATAAATAAGGTGCAAG
Organism: Chrysochloris asiatica; assembly: GCF_000296735.1. Lineage (NCBI taxonomy): Eukaryota > Metazoa > Chordata > Mammalia > Afrosoricida > Chrysochloridae > Chrysochloris > Chrysochloris asiatica. Next base: position 4,587,929 of record NW_006408616.1, read on the forward strand.
ATGTGTTGTACATCTATAATACACATCCCTCTGTTTTATCAGTGGTCTTTCATGGGTAGTATGTAAATTAATGAAATAGTTTGTAAACTTTTTTTTTTAATACTCAAGTTATGTACCTCATCTAAAAGTCAGACTTATCAGACTATTTATTGGATGGGATGAGAGCCTCTTTTTTGGTAAAATGAAACAAAAAAAAAACCACCAATGGGGTATTCTATGATTCCCTTTTTAAACAGTCCTCCTCATTTACATTAGAAAATAACCCTACAATATAGATTATTCATTAGTCTAGCCTTACTAAAAGGCGCTCTAGTAGTGTAGTGGTTACGAATCGGGCTGCGAACCTTAAGGTCAGCAGTTCGAAACTACCAGCTATTCTGTAGGAGAAAGATGAGGCTTTCTGCTCTCATAAAGATTTACAGCCTCAGAAACCCTGTACAGGTTCGCTATGAGTCGGAACCAACTCCACAGCACATAACCATCAACCATCATCAGCCTTACTAACTAGACTGCAAGTATCTTTTAAAAGGAGGACCATTCCTCTTATAAACTTTGCACAGTGACCTGAACATATCTTGGTAATCAATAAAAGTTACATTAGTAAGTTCAAAAGATTATTTCTAATTAATAGGGATGTGATAGATGTTATCATAGTAGACAAATACTTTAAGGAGAGCAGTAATGAAAAAGGTAATTAACTGAGACTATGACTTTAACCCCAAAACTGTCTATGTGGAATTCAAGAGGAAAATTATGTGCATTATTTATGCCTCTTCTGGCCATAAATACAGTATACCAGTCCAAATCAACCTTGGTTATTTATTTATTAAATATTTATTGAAAGTTTCCATTTGTCAGGAACTCGGGCTCTAGAGAGAACAATAAACAAACAGACTAAACTCCTTGCCCTCATGCAGCTACAATTCTTCTCAGGGAAACAAAAATAAATAAGATAAAGGAGTGTTGTTATTAGGTGCCATCGCGTCAGTATTGACTCATAGAGACCCTACATACTACAGAACAAAACACTGCCTGGTCCTTCGCCAATCTCACAATTGTTGTTATGTTTCAGTCCATTGCTGCTGACACTCTGTCAAGCATCACCATCTCCTTGGAATTCTTCCTCTTTTTGCTGGCCCTCCACTTTACCAAACATGATGTCCTTCCCCAGGGACTGATGCCTCCTGACAACATGTCCAAAGATTGAGAGACTAAGTCTCACCATCCTAGCTTCTAAGGAGCATTCTAGCTGTATTTCTTCCAACACAGATTTGTTTGTTCTTCTGGCAGTCCACGGTACTTTTAATATTCTTAGATAATTGAGTAAAAGTATATTGTTAATAAGGAAAGTGTTAAGTAAAAAAAAAAAAAGAAGAAAGAAAGAAGAGGATAGAAAATGTCTGACAAGAGCTAGATAATTACAAAGGAAAACAGAAAAAGAATTGATGCATTCAAACTGGTGTTGTTGAAGAATATTGGATATACTATGGACTTGTAGACGAACAAACAAATCAGGCTTAGAGGCAAGATCTTCCTTAGAAGTAATAGTGATGAGATTGCAAGTTTCTTACTTTGGACAGTATGGCATGGTCTATAGGTGCAGCATTGCCTAGATTTAAAGATGAACAAGGAAAACACAACATGAGGAAAGACCAAGTGCTAGAAAAGCCTATAATGTTTAGATAAGTAGTGGACTAGTGAGAAAGAGTGAAACCCTCAATGAGATGGACCGACACAGTAGTTTCAACAATACACTCAAATATACCAGGGGCCATGAAGATGGTGTAGGAATAAACTCTGTTTCATTCTGTTACAAATAAGGTTGCCATGAGCCACAGCCAACTCGATGGCAACTGATGACAACCACAGATGAAATTTTAGATCGGGTGGAAGGGAGAGGCTTGATGAGAAGAAAACATTTCAATTAAGACTCAGTGGAAGTCTTGGAATAAATCATGAGGGATCAGGATGAAGAGCACTGCATGCCAAGTGAACATTACAGTAGTACAAAGACCCTAAAAGAGGCTATGACACACATATCTGAGAAAAAAACAGTGAGTGGAATGACTGGTGCAGAGTAAGTGAGTAGAGGTAGTCGGGACAACTCTGCTCCTTAGGGTCTATAATGAGGGCCCCCATAATAGGGTGGAAAGCTATTGGAGTGTCCTCAGCAAATGAAGACAGGGTTAGACTAGTCTAACTCATATTTACAGGCTCACCCTGCTGATGCAGAAGGTTAAAGTTCTCAGTTACTAAAAGAAAAGATAGATATTTTCACTGAAGAAAAGTCTAGTGATCTACTTGTGAAAAATCAGCCCCTGAAAACCCTATAAGCACAAATATTGCTACGAGTTGAAAATGACCCAATGGCCACTGGTTCTAGTTGTCATCTGAAAACAGATGGAAAGGGAACAAATATAGGAGGAGTCCAACTAGAAGTTTCCTGCAATGCAACAATCCAGCTAGAAATGATGGGGGCTTAAACCAGATTAGAAACAATAGAGATGATGAGAGAGGATAATGTATATTATGTAAGTATCTTCAAAGTAGTGCTGACAAGGTTTTGCTGAGAAGTAACTGTGGCATATGAGCAAAAGAGAAGAGTTAGGACGACTGCAAGGTTTGGAATCTGAGCAATGAGAAGAATGAAGATGGCTTGCACTGACCTGGGGAAGACTTCAGAAGGAACAGGTTTGAAGAAACACTTGAGGAGGTCAGTTTTACATGCACCAAGTGGAGGTGCCAAGTAGTCCTTTAGATACATGTGTCTGGAGTTCGAGAGGAGTATATGTAATGTAGAATAAATTTATGTTCCCTAACAAAATCATCCTAACTCTGATCACACTAGTAGATTTTTATCAAAGGAGTCTTTCTTTACAAGATACGTTGTTTTTCTTGTTGTTAAGTGCTGTCGATTCAGCTCTAACTCATAGCAACCCTGTATATGGTTTCCAAGTAGTGGCTGGTGGGTTTGAACTACCAACCATACAGTTAGCAGTCCAGTGATTATCCTGAAGTGCCATACCAGGACTATAACGAACAATAAATGTCAGTGTCTTCAATGCTAGTCTATAAAAAAAAAAAAAAGACATAAATCTTTAAAGGATCACTTTTAAAAAATAAAAACAATTTCTTAAAGCTAACAATATACTGATAAATCATAAGCTGCTAAATCCATATCATTCACACATGTAACTAATGCCACAGTGGTATCCTAAATTTAGTAGGTTCACTTGATAAATGATTAATGTTTAGGTAATAAAGAAGAACCAATAGCACAAATATTTGATATGCATGTCTCTCACTTTTTCTATGAAGATGTTTTCAAATGACTAGGAAGCTTACACTTATTTTCTCACAGTCTGCTGATAAGTCCTCACTCTCTATATATGTTTTCTCTTGATTTATGTGGAATTTAACAAATAAATTGAAAAGATAAAATGGGTTATTAAATTTAAATCTTGTTTCCCAACTCATTACATAAAATTGACAACATTAGTAGTTGTGTACTAATTTGTATTCTTTATAATTATCACATCATCACCATCACCATAACCACCATCCGCGTTGTCATTGTTGTTGTTAGGCATTATCAGTCATTTCTAATGCACAACAGAACAAAATACCACCCGGTCTGGTGCATCCTCACAATTGCTATGTTTGAGGCCATCAGCGTAGCTATCTTTTATTAAGCTCAACAGTACATTACCCTGTATATTATTTTATATTCATTCCATCATCAAATCATAGCAATAATCCTATGTCAGTCATAGATATCTCTTACACCAATGTCAAACATCTTTAAAAAAAAGTGTAATAAACTAATATATTTGTGGGGTTTTTTATTGTGAAATCAAAAAGTAATAGTGAAGCATACAATGCTATACATGAATATATGGAATTGGAAGCAGTTGAGACTATTGTGCTTCTGAGTTCCAACACATCTTGGGGGAACGTTTATCTGAACAATATTTTCTTTTACAATGTCTTCTATTAGTAAAATGCCATTCATCACAGTAAGGTGATAATATATTTATATTTGTTTTAAACAAATAAAAATTAAGAATAGTAATTTTACAAGTAATGTAAAAGTATTTTCATGTTGTCGTCTTCCAGAGATTGTTGCTTCCTTCCATGGAGTATTCTGGCTGTACTTCTTCCAAGACAACCTTGTTACTCTTTCTAGAAGTTCTTTATATATTCCGTATTCTCTGCCAATATCATAATTAAAAGACATCTATTAGTCAGTCTTCCTTATGTATTATCCAACTTGTGTATGCATGTGAGGCAACTAAAACTACCATCACTTGGGTCAGATAGACCTTAAATCTCAATGTGACATCTTTGATTTTTAATACTTCAAAGACGGTTTTTGCAGCACATTTGCTCAATGCATTAAGTCATTTGAATTTTTGACTACTGCTTCCATGGATGAAGAGTGTGGATCCTAGTAAAATGAAATCCTTGAAAACGTCAGTGGGTTTTCTGTTTATCATGGTGATGCTTATGGGTGCAGTTAGTTGTAAGAGGATACACCGTGACACATACACCTTTGTTGACTTTTAAACAAGCATCATTCCTTAGTTCTATTTGAATGAGTGCTTCCTGGTCTATGTATAGGTTCCATTTACCTTTAATAAATAACATTATTTATTCTAAAAAAATAGACTGCTAGCGTGGCACTTTAGTATAAACACTGGACTGTGACCAAAACATCTGTAGTTCAAACCAGCCACTCCTTAGAAACCCTATAACGGGTCACCATGAGTTGGAACCAATGTGGTGGCACTTAACAACAACTCTAAAAAATATGGAGAGAGAAAAAAAGAAAGGCAATCTGTAAACAGCTAAAAGTCTTTAATCAGGTATTTACATTTCTAAATGCTCAGAAATAAAATTAAAATCAGTAGAAAAATAAACTTTCCCAAGTTTATTTTTGAGTATGCCTTGAGTATGCCTTCCAAATCCTGTATTTGTTTAAGTTGGCAAACATGTTGTTGTCATTGTTAAGTGCTGTCTAGTCGGTTCTGACCCACAGTGATCCTGTATAGGGCTTCTGAGGAGCCACAAGTGAGCTTGAACCCCCAACTTTGCAGTTCGAACAGCTTTGCAGTCTGGCGTATTTACCCACAGCGCCACACTACGACTCCAGGCAGAACATATCGGCAACTTATTTGCATATCAGTCCCAGTTGTAAATAAGCACAAACCCATTGGCACAGGCCCAGGTAAATTATTATACTGTTACATATTAGAAAGCTGGACAGTGAGTAAGGAAGACCGTAGATGAATTGATGCTTTGGGGTTGTGGTATTGGAGGTGAATATTGAAAGTGTCATGGGCTGCCAAAAGAACCAATAGATCTGTGTTGGAAGACGTACAGGCAGATTGCTCCTTGGAGGCCAGGATGGCCAAATTTTGTGTCTCATACTTGGGATATATTGTCAGGAGGGACCCATCACTGGAGAAGAATATCATGTTTGGTAAAGTGGAGGGTCAGAGAAAAAGAGGAAGACCCCCAGTGAGATGGATTGGCAAAGTGGCAGCATTAATGGGCTCAAGCATGGCAGCAATTGTGAGGTTGGCCCAGGACTGAGCAGTGTGTCATTTTGTTGTGCATAGGGACGCTATGAGTTGGCACCAACTGAATGGCACCTAACAACAACAACAACATATTTAATGAAGTAGATCTAAACCATGTCACATAGTAAAAGGACCAATTAAAGAATAAATAAATATAACTCAAATAGCTTTCCTAAAATCATCAATGATAGAAGTCTAAATACCACGGGATTGCCAAATGTAGCATTGCCACAATCACTTGTCTTCTCATATCACCCAAACAGACCCCAGTGATTTGTCTCTGTAAAAGGAGTGAGTGGGTCACTTAATAAATGCCTCTGGGCAGCATTAAATGTGGCCTACCTATGAGAGCTATCGCTCCTCTTATGAAGCTAAGAGAAGGGACCTGGTAAAATATGCAGCCGAGAAGACACATGAGCCTCTTTGATGTCTTTCATGTGTCATGAAAGTTGACTATAATTTTCTTTGAAGGAACATTAAAGTGCCATCTTTATCTGTCATCTTAAACTAAAAAGGGAAGAATACATAATCAGCAAAACTGTTAAGTAGGCAAATTTTTATTTCTCTATATTCTATATTTCTTTAGATGACAAGTTCTTTCTTCGGCACTTTCTCTCCCCAGACTGTTTCTGGTTGGAAAGAGTCCAATTTATTTGTCCACCTGGGGTGAACTGAAAGTGAACACCTCATACTTGTAATATTTTCTTTCCTTTAGTACTGAAACCAATAATGCATTTACTATACATTTCATTAGCTAAAATCCACACCTTTAACTTCCAAGAGCACAGCTGGCCAAATGATAATGCGATTGGGACCAAAATTCCAGGATTTAGAGAATGAAACTTGGAGCTGCAACGGAACTTCCAGATGTAATTAATTCGGTCCACTTAAAGCTGGAATCCTCTATATAATTTCAATATCACCACCTAACATTTTCTTTAACCATCATTCCAAAGATTAGAAATTCACTTCTATTGCAGCAGCTCCGCGATTTTAACATCTCTCTGCTTGTCTCACTACTCTAAGTACACAGAATCACTTGTGATTCCATCCCAGAGAAACACCTCATGCTTTACCAACTCTGTCCCAAGGGATTATGGTACGTGAATTGCATCTCAATAAAGCTGTTACTTAAAAACAACAACAAAACAAACTGCAAGAGTTGTGCAGACTGGAGATAATAACAGCAGGGAATTCTCACCAACCTAAGCAGGAACAAGGGAAAAGGAGCCGTGAGTCACACATAAAAAACTGTATTGCTTACAGGTTTCTAGCTGGATTCTGAAGTTGGGAGGAATCAGCACAGGCTCAGAGAGAAGAGTGAGGTCAAGGTACGTATTCCTACAGATCCCCATTGCATGTGACTGTCAGAGTCTGATTGTACCCTTCCAGTCAGATGGCCCCTTCCTAACAGCTCCCCTTTCGTGGTCTCTTTAGGTCTAAGGGTGGTGACAACTCCTTGATGCTATTATTTCCTGAGTCTGAACCAACCCTTATCTGTTTATGTTATTGTATTAACATAACAACACAGTGCTGTTGTTGCTAGGTGACTTTCAGTTGCTTCTAACTCATAGTGACCTTATGCACACCAGAGCAAAACACTGTACAACCTGTGCCAGCCTCACAATCTTGGTTAAGCTTCAGTCTCCTACTGCTGCCACTGTGTCAATTCATCTCTTTGGGCGTCTTCACCTTTTTCTCTGACCCTCCGCTGTACCTCGCATGATGTCCTTCTCCAGAGACGGGTCCCTCCTGATAATAAGTAAGAGGTATATGAGATCAAGTCTTGCCATCCTGGCTTCTGATACTCACTCTAACTTTACTTCTTTCAACACAGATTTGTTTGTTCTTTTAACAGTCCATGGTACTTTTAATGTTCTTCTTCAATACCATAACACAAATGCATCACTTCTTCTATGATCTTCTAATTCATTGTCCAACGTTTCCATGCATACAAGGTTACTGAAAATACTATGGCTGGGTCAGGTGCATCTTAGTCCTCAAATTGACATCTTTGTTCTTGAACACTTTAAAGAGGTCTTTTGCAGCAGATTTGCCTAATGCAGTATGTCATTTGATTTCTTGAATGTTGCTCCCATGAGTGTTGATAGTGGATCCAAGCAAAATAAGTCTTGACAACTTCAATCTTTTTTCCATTTATCATGATGCTATTTAGTGCTCCAGTGGTGAGAATTTTTGTTTTCTTTACATTGAGGTGCAATCCATACTTAAGGCTGTGTTTTATTTTGCTTTTTAAATTTTCGTTAGTATTTTAAGTACTCTTTGCTTTCACCAAGGAAAGTTGTATTATCTGCATATCCCTGGTTGCTACTGACTCCTAATCCAATCCTGATGCCATGCTTTTCTTCAGATAATGCAGCTTATTGAATCAGTACAGTGACACAGTACCGCCCTATTGCATACCTTTCCTGATTTAAAACCATTCTCATGTAATATACGATTCACCCATTCTATGTATATGCAAAAATGACATGGGGACCATGCCCAACATCCTCCAGCTTCACAAGGGGGAGCAAGAATCAAACTCAAATCAGCACAAGACCAATTCCTGAGGCAGAGGTCTGTCAGCCTTCAAGCTTCCACCTTCTTTATCCTGTTCTGATACCGACAGTCCCTCCCACAGCACTATTACTCTCTGCTGAGTTCAATAATCCATTACAGTGACCACACAGAACTAACTCACAGGCAATATTCATGATTATGGGGTTTATCAGGAAGTGAACAGAAAAAACTTTGGAGAATTCAGGTAAACACTACAAGAGTAAACAGACAAAACAAATGCAAATTTTGAAATGATACAAACTCTGTAATTAGAAATCCAGATTAATACTAAGACTTTAGAAATGGATAGTACAATGAAAGGGCAAAGGAGTAAATTGGAAACAATGGAAGCCCAAACTAGTGAGCTTGAGGATAAATATCTCAATACTAGCATGATAGAAGAACAATCAGAATAAAGTATGAAAAAATCTGAATAAAGGCTAAGAGTTATGTGGGATACCATTAAGAGGAACAACTTATGAGTGATTGAAATTCCAGAACAGAAAAAGACATCAAAAGGCACAGAGACAATTGTTGAAGAGTTGTTGGTAAGAAACTTCCCTAACAGCATGAAACACTTGAAGATAAGCATACAAGACGGCAAATGAACACAAAGAGGATAGATGCCAAAAGAAAATCACCAAGTCATAGCATAAACAACTGTTCCAAAACCAAAGACAAGGAGAGAATCCTGAGAACAGCTTAAGAAAAACAAAAGTTATCTACAATGGAGAACCAATAAGACTAAGCATGGATTTTTCAATGGAAACCATGTAGGCAAATAGGCAATGGATGACAAATAGAAAACTCTGAAAGAAAAACACTGCCAACCAAAATTCATATCCGGCACAACTATCCCTCAAATACAGTGATGAAATTAGGACACTTCTTGATAAACAGAAATTAAGGGAATTTGTAAATGACCAGATCAACTTTAAAAAATGCTACAGGATCTTCTTGGCACTGACAACCAATAATAGACACCAACCTGAGAATACTATACATGACAACAGCACCTAGAATGAATCAAAATATAGAATTACTTAAATAAAATAAATCTACAAGACTGAAAATAAGGAACCGAAAATATTAATTTACAATGAAGTCAACTACAAAGCAAAAAGAGGGAACAGTGTAGCTACAGAACTTCCAAATGGCTAGGACGTCAAGTACATGTCAAGATAAAACATTGTTTTAAAACAAGAAGGAAAAATTAATAAATTACAGAGTATCCTTAAAGAAAATTAATGTACCTGTTGGTCAAAAATATAAAAGAGGAAAACCAAACATACTTAGTAAATATTAGCACAACAAAATGAAGATAATGAAAAAAATACTAGCAAAATTAACTCAGCACAGAAAATGTCAAACAAAGAAACCAGCAGCATTACAAAAAACAAACAAACAAAAAACAGAAAAATGACAGCAATCAATTCATACCTATCAATAATTACACTGGAAGTAGATAGATTAAATGCACCAGTCAAGAAACACAGAGAACAAAATGGATGAAACAACAGGAAACTACAACATGGTGTCTACAAGAGACACATCAAAAACATAAAGACAGCCTAACTATCCATCAACAGAATAGTTAAACAAACTTTGGTAGATACACACAATGAATTACTATGCAATGTTGAAGGGCAATGATGAATGCTTGAAACACTTCAGAACATGGATGAACCTGGAGGACATTAAGCTTAGTGAAATTAGTCAATCACACAAGGACAAACGTTGTATGAGACCAATGTTGTAAAAAGTTAAGAGGTTTTCTTAATAAAAGAAACCATCAATGATGGTTACGGGAGGAGTGGGGAGGGAAAATTATTCATAGGCTAGATGGTAGACACATATTAATATGGGTAACAGGACAGGTAATATACAACAAGAAGGAGGTTAGCAGAGGAAAACTGAAGGTAGTTGGAGATATAGGGAGGAATGCAATAGTTAGTGTTGTTGTTATTGTTAAGTGCCATCAAGTGGGTTCTGACTCATAGTGACCCTGTATAGAGTTTCCACGGAGCAGTTGGTGAGTTTCAATACTTAAGTGAATAGAAGTAAATAATATTACCTATTAGTATATGGAGGGGATTGCAATCATTGTAATGAAGCAAAATACATGATTTGCTAAATGTAAAACTGATGATCTGCTCTTCACAACTTCACTCAATCCACAATAAAATAGTTTAAATGATAAATAAATAATTATAAATGTATCATGACAGCCAGAACAAACAAATCTATGCTTGAAGAAGTACAGCCAGAATGTTCATAGAAGTGAGGATGTGGAGTTCAAACCCATCATCTGCTCTGTGGTAGAAAGATGAGACTTTCTGCTCTTTTAAATATTTATCCTATCATTCAGTAGGGGTCTGAATCAATGAGATGACAGTGAAATGGGTTAGGGCTAAAACACTAAGATGAAATGGTGAATTGATGATAATGGTTACAGGTTTCTTTTTGGTGTGAGGAAGATATTCTAAAAGTAATTTTGATGATGGTAGAGCTAAATTGTGAATACACCAAAAACCATGGCACTGCATACTGTTATAAAATGGATTTGGATTCTTCGAGCAGTCTTCTCCAACACCATAATTCAAAGGTATCAACTCTTTTCCAGTCTTCCTAATTAATTGTCCAGCTTTCATAGGTATATGAGGCAATAGAAAATACTATGATTTAGATCAATTATAGCTTAGTCCTCAAAGTAATATCTTTGTTTTTTAACACTTTAAATTGATATTTTGCAAAGAGTTGCCCAATGCAATATGTCATTGGAATACTTGAGTGCTATTTCCATACATATTGATTGTGGATCCAAGTAAAATGAATTCCTGAAAGCTTCAAGCTTTTTTCCATTTATCAGGACATTGCTTATGGGTCTAGTTGCTAAGATTTCTTGTTTGTTTGTTTGTTTTTAATGCTGAGGTGTAATCCATATTGAAGGCTGTAGTGCCTTGATTTTCATCAACATGTGTTTCAAGACCTCTTCACTTTTGACAAACAAGAGCGTGTCATGTGCATATCATATTAGAGTCTTCCTCTAATCCTGATGCTGCATTCTTCTTAATATAGTGTACTTTCTTAGATTATTTATTCAAAATACATATTGAAAAAGTATGGTGAGGAGACACCTTTCCTGATTTTAAACTATGAAGTATCCTCTTGTTCTGTTCAAATAACTGCCTCTTGGTCTATATGTAAGTTCGGCAAAAGCATAACGAAATGTTCTGGAATTCCAATTCTTCACCTGCTATCAATAGTTGATTATAATCCACAGAGTTGGATTTGTTTGAATAGTCAATAAAACTCATGTAAACATCATTCTGGTATTCTCTTCTTTCCACATCCTCTTCTGAATCCAGGTTGAATTCCAGCAGTTCCCTTATGGTGTCCTAAATGGACCATTAAAATTATCTTCAGCATGATTTTACTTGTGTTTGATACTAATGATATTGTTCCACACTTTGCAAATTCTATTGGATTACCTCTCTTTTGAATGGGCATGAATATGTATCTCTTGCATTTGGTTGACTACGCAGCTGTTGTCCAAATGTCTAGCTGTGGATGAGAGAGTACTTCAAGTGTTGCATACATTTACTGAAAGGTCTCAACTGCTATTTTGTGAATTCCTGGATTTGTATTAATACCCAATGTCTTCAGTATAGTTTGAACTTCAGCCTTCAGTCCATTAGCTCTGGATTATATCCATGAAATGGCAGAACATCAACCAATAAATTTGGACACAGTGGATCTGTGCTTTGCATTCTTTCCATCATTTTTTGATTCTTATTATATTGGTCAACATTTTGCACAGGTTGTTGTTAGGTGCTAAGGAGTTGGTACCAATTCATACCAACCTTATGCAAAATAGAACAAAACACTGCCTTGTCCTGTGGCAAGCTCACAATATATAATTGCTACAGTTTAGCCCACTGTTGCTGCCACTGTGCCATCCACTAGGGAGGAGGGTCTTCCTTTTTTTTTCACTGAACCTCCACTTTATCAAGCAGGATGTCCATCTCCAAGGAATGGTCCCTCTGAAAATATGTCTGAAATATGAGAGACAAAAAGTCTTGCACTGCTGGCTTCTAAGTAGCATTCTGGCTGTACTTCTTCCAACACAAATCTGTTTGTAGTTTTGGCAGTCAGTGGTACTTGTAATATTCTCCTCAATGCCATAAATCCAATGCATCAAATATTTTATGGTCTTTTTATTCATTGTTCACATTTCACATATATATGAATTATTGAAAATGACATTGTTTGGGTCAGGTGCACCTTAGTCCTCAGACTGTTATCTTTGCTCTTGAATACTTTGAAAAGATTGTATGCAATAGATTTGCCTAATGCAATACATTGTTTGATTTCTTGACTGCTGCTTCCTTGAGTTCTGATGACTGATCTGAGCAAAATGAAGTCTTTGACAATTTCAATCTTTTCTCCATTTATCTTGATGATATTTATTAGTCCAATAGTGAGAATTTTTGTTTTCTTTACATTGAGGTCCAACCCATATCAAAGGCTGTAGCCTTTTATCTTCATCAGCAAGTATTTTAAGTCCTTTTCTCTTTAAACAAGCAAGGTTGTATTATCTGTGTATCAAATGTTATTAATGATTCTTCCTCCAATCCTGATGTAACATTCTTTTTCAGACATTCCAAGCTTTTTAAATTATTTGCTCAGCATACAGATTGAAAAATTATGGTGAATTATATATGCCTGAGTGTTTAAACAAAAAAAGCTAAAGTGAATCGAGAGAAACACTGGTAACTGATTACGGTACATGGAATGGATTATAATCATTGTAATGAAACAAGGTGCATGATTTGTTGAATGTAAAACTGATGATCTGCCCTGTAAAATTTTACTCAAAATTTTAAAACCTTACATAAAAAATGTTTTGTTTTGGTTAAGTATATGGCACAAGAATACAACCCTGGCGCACACTTTTCCTAATTTTAAACCATTCAGTGCTCTCTTGGTCTGTTCAAAAAACTGCCTCTTGGTCTATGTACAGGCTCCTCATAAGCATAGTTAAGTGATCTGGAATACTAATTGTCAGCAATTTGTCCATAGCTTGTCATGATCCACACAATTGAAAGCCTTTGCACAGTCAATAAAGCACAGGTAAACATCTTTCTAAGTAAGGAGCTCTGGTAGCGTAGTGGTTACGAATTGGGCTGCGAACCTCAGGGTCAGCAGTTCGAAACTACCAGCTGTTCCATGGAAGAAAGATGAGGCTTTCTGCTCCTGTAAAGATTTACAGCCTCAGAAACCCTGTGTAGGGTCACTATGAGTCGGAACCAACTCCACAGCACATAACAACAACTACAACAACAACCATCTTTCTGGCATTCTCTGCTTGTAGCCAAGATCCATCTGGCATCAGCAATGATAACCCTCGTTCCATGTCCTCATCTGAATCTGGCTTAGAACCTCGGTCAGTTCCCTGTCAATGTGCTGTTGCAACATTTAGTGAATTTTCTTCAGCAAAAATTTACTTGCATGTGATATTAATGATATTGTCCAATTATTTCCACATTCCATTGGATCACCTCTCTTTGGAATTAGCACAAATATGGATCTCTTCCAATCAATTGACCAGACAGCTGTATTCCAAATTAATTGGCATAGGTGAATGAGAACCTTCAGTGTTGTATCAGCTTGTTAATAGATTTCAACTTTTATTCCATCAATTTCTGGTGCCTCGTTCTTTATCAATGTCTTCAGTGCACTTTGGATTTCTTCCTTCAGTCAGTATCATTGGCTCTTGATTATATGCTGCCTCTTGAAATGGTTGAACATCAAACTTTCTTTTTGGTACAATGAGTCTCGGTATTCCTTCCATATCATATTTTGATATTTTCTGTATCATTCAATATTTTGCCCATAGAATGCTTCAATATTGCAAGGTGAGGTTTGAAATTCTTTCTTCAGCATCCTCAGCTTAAGAAAGACTAAAAGTGATCTTCTGTTTTAGTTTTCTATCTCCGGGTATTTGCATATTTCATTATAATATTTGAGTTTGTCTTCTTGAGATGATCTTTGAAGTTTTTAATTCAGATCTTTTATCACCTCATTTTTTCCAATTGCTTTAGCATCTCCACACTGGAGAGCAAGTTTGAGAGTCTCTTCTGGAATCCATTTTTGTCTTCTTAGTGACCTTTTTCTTTCTTTCTGTATGATGTTCTTGTTGTCAAAATTCTTCTAGTCTTTGGCCATTAGAATCTATTTCATCAAATCTGTTCTTGAAATGTTTATTTGTTTATTTTTCTTCTGGTGACCGTATGCTTATCTTGTTAGTCTCTTTTCAACTGTTGGAGATGTTGTGTTAATATGTTGATTTTGGTTCTTTCTTCTTTTTGGATGTGTGCATTTATTGAAATAAATTGTCAGCACTGCATTTGCCGTGTCCGAAAGACTTTGGTATGTTGTATTTTCATACTCATTTGTTACTAAGAATTTTGTGAATTCACCTTTTATTTGTTCTAATACCCAGTAGCTTTTAAGCAGGGTGTCCTTCCATTTCCATGTATTTGACGTTATTTCCTGGGTCTTCCTATTGTTGATTTCTAATTTTATAGTATTTATAGCATTGTGATCTGAGAAGAGGCTTTGTATTATATTGATATTTGCAAATTTATGGAGGCTTGTTTTGTGGCTTAACACATGATCTATTCTGGAGACTATTCCATGTGCACTGGAAAAGAATGCGTATTGTGCTGTTGTGAAGTTGAATTCTATGTGCACATCTATAAGGTCAAGTTGGTTGATTGTGTTGTTTAGTTCCTCTGTGTCTTTGCTGAGTTCCTTTTTTGTTGTTCTATCCTTTTTTGAAAATGGTGTTTCAGAATCTACTACTATTATTTTAGATTTGTCTACTTCTTTCTTCAAATCTATTAGGGTTTGCTTTATATATATTGGGATTCTTTCATTGGGAGTGTAGATATTTAGTATGGTTATATCATCTTGTTCAATTGACCCTTTAAATCATGAGATAATATCTTTCTTTATCTCTTATGTTGGTTTTTGCCTTAAAGTTTATTTTCTCAGATACTAGTATTGCCACTCCTGCTTGTTTCTGATTGCAGTTAGCTTGGTATATAGTTTTTCCATCCTTGAACTTTAATCTGTTTTTGTCTTTGTGTGTAAGGTGTGTCGCTGGCAGAAAGCATATTGAAGGATCTTGTTTTCTTATCTATTCTTCCATTCTCCATCTCTTAATTGTTGCATTTAAAAATTTGTTCTTGAGATAAACTCTAAATTCAGGTCTGACATGTTCAAGGTTAAATTTAGGCTCTCGTGGACTTGTTTTCATTTTCTTCAGCCTAAACTGTATATGAGCAATTGATCTGTTCATCAGTCTGCCCGTGGCCTTGTTTTGACAGATGATGTCAATTTGATTTCTGTGTATTCTATCTAGTGAGATCCACATGTATAGTTGTCATTTATGTTGCTTTAAAAAGGGATGGAGAAGTCATTGGCCTTGCAAAATTCTACCATTTGATCTCCAGACCATATTTTTCAATGACTGATTCTTTCTCTGTGTTTCCAAACTTTTGCAATCCTATCACCAGTAATTATCAATACATTTGACTAAACATTTGATCAATTTCAGTCTGAAGAAGCTGGCAGAATTCTTCATTTTCAGCATCAACGGCTTTAGTTGCTGGTGCGCAAACTTGAATAATATTTTTGTTAACTGGTCTTCCTTGTAGGCATGTGGATATTATTCCATCACACATAGCATTTTACTTCAAGATTGATCTTGAAATGCTCTTTTTGATGATGAATGTGATACCATTCCTCTTCAATGTGTCATTTCTGGCATAGTAAACTATGTGACTGTCAGATTAAAAATGGACAACACCAGTCAATTTCAGCTCACTAATGCCAAGTAGATCATTTTTTAGGCATGCTGTTTCATATTTGACAAGCTCCAATTTTACTAAATTCATAGTTTGTACATGGATGTTTACAGCTGTTTCTCCTCATTTTGAGTTGTGCCCCATCAGCATGTGAACTGATCAATATACATTTTACAGAATAATTACTTCATTGGTTATGGACTCTCAATTTCTCCTATTAATTCTGTTAGAGATGGCACTATCTCTTATTTAAGCAACTTTGTCTTCTGATGGCTTGTATTGACCACCAAATCAAATCAAATATCTTGACAATGTAATAGAAATTCAGGTATAACCAACTATAATTATGCAATTTACTTCTAAATTTCATGGAGAATTTCTTTAATTCAACATATAAATCTCATCCCATTAAGTTTGGGGCAATATTAAGATTTTCACTAACTTCCTGAACACCAAATGAGATAAAGTGGGTTAAAGTACCAACTATACGCTAAGCAAAAATGGAAATTAAATGTGTTCAATTAGTTTTCTTTCTTCTTTCATCAATATCCTTAACAAAAATAACACAAGTGAATAATTGAAATGAGGGGTAACTTATTACACACTTCTCTTTAGGTTGATAAACATATATTTAGATAAGGCATTTCACATGGACCCACCAATTTCAATGTCCTTTCTACTTCATCAGAATTCCACAATATATTATAAAACTACCTTCCAGAAATCATAATGATATTTGATAATTGGGTACCACTATCTAAAACCTGTAAGTAAATAAGAGAATCCTTAAACTTTCAACAATTATCTAAATAATGACACATTCTTTTTTTTTTTTAATAAATCCTTAAAGCACAACATTTTAAAATATAAACTGTTCCCCATTTTAAGTTCA
This sequence comes from Chrysochloris asiatica, assembly GCF_000296735.1. NCBI lineage: Eukaryota > Metazoa > Chordata > Mammalia > Afrosoricida > Chrysochloridae > Chrysochloris > Chrysochloris asiatica. The sequence goes on from NW_006408616.1 coordinate 4,604,839, forward strand.
ATGGAAAGCAGTGCATTTACATTTACTCATCTTGATTCTTCTGACATATTTTTGTCTTCCACATATTTCAAATTTTACCAACAATGATTCTTCAAAAACAATATCCATTTACTTACAGCTTTTAAATTGTGGTACCCAGTTATCAAATATCATTATGATTTCTGGAAGGTAATTTTATAATATATTGTGAAATTCTGATGAAGTAGAAAGGAAATTGAAATTGGTTCTTTTAGTATTTGTCTCCAACACTATAAGCAAAATGTGTCAGTTCTTCTGGGGTCTTCCTTATTCACTGTCCAACTTCCACATGGTTACTGAAAATAGTATGGCTTGAGTCAGACACACCTTAGTCCTCAAACTGACATCTTTGCGCTTGAACACTTTGCAGCAGATTAGCCAAATACAATACGTCATTTGATTTCCTGACTGCTAGTTCCAAAAGTGTTGATAGTGGATCCAAGCAAAAGAAAGTCTTTGACAACTTCAATCTTTTCTCCATTTATCATGATGTTATTTATTGGTCTATGTGTGAAGGTTTTTTACTTTCTTTACATTTATGTGCAACCCATACTGAAGGCTGTGGTCTTTGATAGTCATCAATAAGAATTTTAAATTATCTTCACTTTCAGCAAGCAAGGTTGTATATCACCCCAATGGTGGTGGTTGTGTGCCATGAAGTCATTTCTGACTCATAGTGAACCTGGATAGAGTTTCTGAGACTGTAAATCTTTACAAGAGCAGAAAGCCTCATCTTTCCCCCATGGAACTGCTGATCATTTCGAACAGCTGACTCTAAGATTAACAGTCTGTCTAGTGCATGCTAAAATCACCACTCACTGGAAACTGCAATTGTCCTCCCCTGACCCATTCCCACTCTTGTCCCCACTACAGTCTAGTATCCATAGAATAAAGTTTTAGGAAATATGAACCTGACCAAAGCACTCACCTAATTACGCCAGCTTCCTATTGCACTGAAACACAAGTAACCTGATGCCATTTTCCTTTCCAATTTCTTCTCCCCAATGTTCCTCCTTTACCACCACCACCTGTTTTAAACTGAATTTCTTTCTTTCTTTTCTTGAACTTAAGCAGTTCTGAACCTCTTCTGGGTCTGTACCTTTGCTAATACCTCTCCCTAAAGTCTCCATAAAGTTCTACACTGAGTTGAGTCTCATCTTTCATGTCTCCAATGCTATTTCTTCTGAGAACATTCCATGCCAACTTTACCTAAAATAGCACCCCTGTCTGTACCCATACTCTGCTTTAATGATTTATTGTTACCTGAAGTAGTAATTCCTGTTTACATATTTATTTGCTTATTTCTGTCTTTGCCACTAGAATCTAAATACTTTCAGAACAGTTGTTATTTCTGTCATGCTCATCTATTTCTGGCATCCATAATAATACCTGGTGTGGCACTCACTGTAGGATAAACATTGGACGTCTAATCACAAGGTCAGAGGTTCACACCAAGCAGTCACTTCTTGGAAACCCTATACAGGGACTGTATGAGTCGATGACAACTTGATGGCACTTAACAAAAACATAATAATGCCTGACACATAATTGTTGTTGTTGTTAAGTGCCATCGAGTTGGTTCTGATTCATAGCAACCCTGGACAGTGTTTCAAAGAAGTGACTGGTAGGTTTGAACTGCCAAACTTGTGGCTCACAATCCATTGCTGATCTTACAGCGCCACATAGGAGCCCTGACACATAGTAGCCATGAAAAAATAACTTGTATATGAGCTGAATATAAAACATCAAAGGAACAGAATTTTAAAAAATGATTTCTGATCTTAGTGGAGATAGGACAAAACAAGTGAGACCGAGGGTATCATTTGCAAGTCTTCCGATCACATTGTGCTTTCGGACCAAGGCATGAGAAAATGGTCTTCATGTACTAATGGCATTGATCAAAAGATAAACAAGGCCAGTCTGAAGCCTGTGACATAATATGATAGCAATATATGAAAGTCTTCAATCTCAAATGTGGGGCATAGTGTCCCAGCTCCCCCATTCCAACCTCCACTCTCCCAATTATAATAAATGAATAAAGTAAATTGAAGCTAAGGAAAAATAAAGCAAAATTAGAAGCTGGCAAAAAGCAAACCCACTGCCTGGGCAGCCTGGGGCTGATGGATGATGACAGCTAGCAGACAAATCCTGTTCCCCATTCTAAATTCTGTCTACTAAACAAATTAGCAAGCTCATCAATATCTGCACGGCATTTACCTTCTGCAGCAACAGCTGCTGCAAAATTATGACACTGACTTTTTGGTCTTGCCAATGGGACACAGTTATGGACCACTCAGGGTGAGAGAAAACAGAAAAACAACCTGGTCTTTCAGGAAGAAATTATACATGGCCTTGGAGGATAAACAGATTAAAGGGCACCGGTACTGCTTCCATCACCTACACCCAACACTCCCAATAACGAGGTACTTGAATGATGAGATTCAAAACACTAATTTTTGCACTAGAGATTTACTGGGTAAATTTTTCAATAAAACCCTAAAGCAATCAAGCAGAAACTTATGAGATACATAATCTTTTACCTGGGTTATAGTTTAGAATTATATGAAAACTAGCCCTCAGTGTGGAAATTATATTTTGAAAGTGACAAAACTCTGTTAATCATTTGAAAATTATGATACAACCACAAAATTCTATATTTTAGCATAAAAGAAACTGTCCCTATCTTCAAATAAAAGGAATTTTGTAGTTGTTGTGATGGCAAGTAAGTTCTAATGCACATCAGCCCTCTCTAGGCTTCCAAGAAGTGGTTGGTGAATTTTAACTACTGACTTTCAGTTAGAAGTCCAAGGCTTACCTTACAATGCCACACCAGGACTCCAAAGAACAGAAATTGTTGTTGTTGTTAAGCACCATCAAGTCGGTCCAGACTTGATGGACACTGAACAGGGTTTCAGAGACTACATCTTTGCAGTAGCAGAAAGCCTTATCTTTTTTCCCATTGAGTGACTGGGGGGCTTGAAGCACCAACTAGTAGTTTGCAGTATAGTGCTTACCCTCTGGTACACGGTGGTGGTGGTTATGTGCTGTGGAGGGTTCTGATTCATAGCGACCCTGTGCAGGGTTTCTGAGGCTGTAAATCTTTATGGGAGCAAAAAGTCTCATCTTTCTCCAATGGAACAGCTGGTAGTTTTGAACTGCTGACCCTAAGTTTAGCAGTCCGATTCATGACCACTACGTTACCAGAGCTCCTTACACAGGTAATAACAAATATAGCATTATCGTTTTCCTCAAAAATTTAAAGAATGTTGTTGTTGTTAAGGACCATCAAGTTCATTCAGACTCATAGCGACCCTATATAGAGTTTCTGAAGAGTGACTGGTGAGTGTGAACTGCCGACCTTGTGGTAAAAACTGACTTTGTAGTCCAGCACTTTACCCTATAGTGCCATACAAGGTCAGCAGTTCAAACTCACCAGCCACTCTATAGGAGAAAAATGAGTCTTTCTGGTCCAGTAAAGATTTACATCCTCGGAAACTACTCTATTCAAGCTTCAGAAATTACTGAGCCCAATTTTAAGCTACCCAGAACCTGTTTTGTTTTGTTTTTTCATACCCAACTGCAGTTTCTGGCAGGAAGAAATTTTCTACCAGCCTTAAATCTAAACAATGGGAACTTTATCTTCACGGAATATTGTCTTTCCCCCCATTTCCTAAGATCACTGCCTTTCCTCAGATCCTCACCATTTGAGGAGATTTCACCAAGCATATATGGGTTATTTGTGCCTTTGCTTTTCTTTAAAGCATTGATGGCACTAACTTGTACAATTGTTATCTCTACAAGTATCTGTACCCCTCTCTGGTCATAAGGAAATAAATACATTTTATGCTTTAATAGCATGCATATGAGAGTACCTGAAATTGCTGATCAATATACACTATGTGGTGAGTAAGAGAGCATCCTTTGTTCATGATTTCTACAAATTGACAATGAACACGCATGTTAATCTTACTGGATTTCTGAACATGTCTAAGCTCTTTTGTTTTCAAATCATGATTAACCATTTAACTAGACAGTAGACTTCAAGAGGCTTTAGTCAATTTTCTCTCTTTTAACATAATTACTGATGACCTCATAGATTATCAATAAATGCCTGTTGGTAAATAATTATTTCACTAAACCCAGTTATATATTGATGATTCTCCCATATGTCTCCCATATGTTGTTGTTAGGTGCCATCGAGTTGGTGCTGACTCATAGCGACCTTAGGCACAACAGAACGAAACACTGCC
>NW_006408616.1:4611646-4617456 GCF_000296735.1 Chrysochloris asiatica
CCCACCTGAATTTAGAGATCATCTGAAGAACAGATTTGATACATTAAACACTAAAGAATGAAAACCAGAAGAGTTGTGGGATGACATCAAGAACATCATACATGAAGAAAGAAAAAAATCATTAAGAAGAAAAGAAAGAAGGAAAAGGTCAAAATGGATGTCAGAAGAGACCCTGAAACTTGCTCTCCTGTGCAGAGATGCTCAATCAAATAGACAAAATGAGGAGGTACAAGAGCCGAACAGAAAATTTCAAAGATCAGCCCGAGAAGATAAAGCCAAATATTACCAAAAAATGCACAAAGATCTGGAGCTGGAAAATCAAAAAGGAAGAACACGATCAGCATTTCTCAAGCTGGAGGAACTGAAGAAAAATTCAAGCCTCAACTTTCATTATTGAAAGATTCTCTGGGCAAATTATTGAATGATGAAAAAAGCATCAAGAGAAGATGGAAGGAATACACAGAGTCACTGTACCAAAAGGAAATGGTTAATGTTCAACTGTCTCAAGAAGTGGCATATGATCAACAGCCAATGATACTGAAAGAGGAAGTCCAAGGTGCGTTGAAGGAATTGGCAAAGAACACGGCTACTCACAATTCTTTCTTTAAATTAAGATTTTGCTTTAAATGATCAGTTCGGTTCTTAATCTAAACTGTATTACCACAGGGATGGAGACTGAAGGAGCATTTACTTAGGGCACTGAGCATGGAAGATAGATAATAATGAACTACATAACAAGAGCTACCATTTTGTCAGAAGCCACTAGATCTTTGGGACTCAGAAACCACAAATGCAAGTCCGTTGCCTTGTTTAAACCTTCTACAAAGTACAACCAAGGTAGAAGAACCAGGTAGACAGAAGAACACTTAGGTAGGTTAAATAGAACAGAGGTAAATAGTGATATACGCTCAACCTTGGAACAACAGGTCTCTGTGATACAGGGAATGAATCATAGTCTCAATGAGTAAAAGAGGGGAAATAATGTTAAGATGCTTGTCTCTCTTAAGAATATTGGTTTTCCTTGCCTACTATTATAAAATAGACACTTGAGTGGGATAGAAAAGAATATCAGGAAGCATGATTACAGAACTTGCCCAATTAAATAGACTTTTTGAAGCACTTTTGTAGTATATAGTACCTTAGGTAGAATCCTGAGCCCCATCCAGAACCTTCTAAGGTGGGACATTCCCACTTGAAAGGACATGTAGGACAGCCTGAGTGGCTACAGGAACAGAAGATACTTCCTGAAAGAAAGAACAGCAGAGAAAAAAACAAAAAGGGCAGCCTGATAGGATATTACAAGAATAAGCAAGCTGTTCACCAGGAAGCCATCAAGGCAAGCAACCAAATGACTGCAGGACAAACCCTTCTCCAAGATGGAAACTCAATGGGAACACACAAGCAGGCATGTAAGCTCGCTGGCAACTGTGTTGGTCTACATGTGAGTGGAAGTGGAGGAAAGTCAGTAATGAAGATATGGGCTGAGTTTGACCATGTTCCATACACTCCAGTGGACCTTGAGATGAGAGAGAGAAGAGGAAGGGCTGGTTGGTCTAAATTTGGGGAAGACTTGGGAACTCTTGAGCCCATGGTCATTGACCTAGTCATGAGGACTAGAGCTAAGAGTGAATTGTCCAACTGATATGAAATGGGGGGAGATGTACAATAAAGCCCAAACTTGCAGATAGTATCCATTTGACCTAGCTTCTATATAGCTTGATGACAAAAGCCTAACTAGAAGATAAAGACATTTGATGAAGGAAATGAGTGTAAATTGCTAAATTTTTTGAAATCGACCTATATGTATGGATGTAGTAGCTCAAAATACCAACCAAAATGGAAGGAGTCCTCACATTAAGGATCGAGGATCAAGGCTATACCCTAGGTATACAGGGTTGATAGGGAGGGGCAATTTAGACAATGGTTACCTAAAAGGGGGAGGCTATAAAGGCAGGAAGTGACTGGATTACAACTTTTCAGGAAGGAATTTAGTTTCAGTATGTGTTGGGGAAGTTAGAATCTCCACTGAATAATTTCATCTTGTCTAGATGGGTCTGGTGAAAGGAGGTCTGGATAGGATTCTTTTGATTCAGTAGTGAGTAATTGTTATAAGAACTAGCTGTAATCGTTACAACTCTAAAGGTAGAAGTTTTATAACATAAAGTGGGGAGTAGTTAATCTTACATTCCAAGAAAAGAAGACCCTAGGACCATCAATATAGATGAGCATGAGGGGAACATGGGACCCTATCCAAAGAAGCAGTGATACCAGAGATGGAGGCAGAGATGACGACATGGAGAGAGCAGCTGAGGACTCTAGACTCGGAAAGAGAAAGGCCATATGCTGGTGGCCAAGAGGCAGGCTTGTAGACTGTCCCCTTTGGTTGTTTAAATGATTATACATCAAAAAAAAAGAAAGAAAGAAAGAAGAAAAAAAGGGAATAGAAGTAAATCCTTATAAATGATGATGCATGGAGGGAATTGTAATCATTGCAATGAAATATGGTAGGATGAGTACAGATCTGATGTTCTCCCATGTAAATTGTCACTCAATTCACAATAAAAACTTTGGCGGGGGAAGGGGTGGAGAAGCTCAAACAAGGGAAATTTTAGGAGAAAGGTCATTTTAGAATGAGAGCATTTTCACTACAAGAAAGTAAAAATACTTGGCAAAAAAAAAAGTATCCTTTATTGCTCTTTGATTCCCTGTGTGACTTTAAATAAAACAAGGGAGTTCTCCCTGTTTCATTTTCCTTATCTATGAATCTGGTAGGAAAACTGAAGAATTCTACTAATTGGCAATAATTCCAATAGTATTAAATTAAACATTTCTACATTGTGTGACCCTAGAAATACCCAAAAAATTCTAACTCAATGAAAACAGTCAATACTATACAGCATACGTCTCATAGAAATAAGTCACCAAAAATGCAAATTCAGGATTAATATCTTCCTCAATATGTAGTCTGGGTGTTGGAAATAAGTAACTTGTATTATTTTGTGAACCATGAAAGACTGTTAGGTTCCATCCCATCCCCTTCTTCCAATCTTCCAAAACTTTCAAGCTGAAATCTACTTTCAAGCCAAGATTTCCTGGGTACTGCTAGTTCTGACATCAAAGTCTTCAGTTCAAGGGTCATATCTTCACTCCAACTCCTCTAATGTGTCTCTGGCCTGGCCTCACAGAATGGAATGCCCTCTTTATCTCTAAGATGTGCATGCTGCTATGAGAAGACATCTGGAGAGGGAGGTTATTGGTTGCAATTGTTTGAAACATTCTAATAATGCAACTAGGGATCCATCCTCTTGTGTCACATAAGTTGGAAAATGGGTCAGACCTAATGCATTTGGTTAAGTGTCTAAACTGAAAAGGTGCTGTTTTATTTTAAATGGCATAGTCTTTGCAAAGGCTAAGGTTACTGGTGCAATGCGCTCTCATTTTAAAATGTATCAGAGACATGCCCTCTGAGGGTCAGACTTTCATTTGCTGATGTTAATTCTCAGCTGCCTGCTCCTCGTCCTTCATTGTACCCTGTGTCTTAGCTGGGCACGCTCCTGATTCCCTGTTATATCCAGACAGTCCATATAAATAGTGTTTATGTTAAGGAAGTCATGTTCAGTGTGACTGGAGCACACAGAAACTGATGTTGTTGTCACTTTAGATTAAGCTCTTATTTTAGTAAAGGAGGCAATTGGAGCAGGCAGCTGAGTGGCCGAATGAAATATTCAGCTCATTTCATTTAGAGCTGCCCGGTCTCCATTGTTCATGCTGGCAAAGCTGGTTAACCCTTTTTGGTGCTGGTACAGCAGCCGTTCCAGCTGCCTTTGTGCATCCACTCGCAAAGCTGACAGTTCAGTCATCCATTAACACATCTAGAAATAATCAGGTGACAAATGTATACACACGGGGCCCAGGATGCATCTCTGTGAACTCCTCTCTTTTTGAGTGCCCAAAGTCAGTGTTGTAAAACAGGGTTATCTAATCTGTATAGAAGGCACTCTGGTAGCATAGTGGTTATGGGTTGGGCTGCCAACTGCAAGTTAAGCAGTTCGAAACTACCAGCAGTTTAGCAGGAGAAAGATGATGCGTTTTGTTCCCGTAAAGATTTACAGCCTCAGAAACCCTGTGCAGGGTCACTACGAGTCGATACCAACTCCATGGTACTTAATAACAACAACAATCTGTATAGAGTATGTCTAAATCTCCAGATACAACTCCAAAATGCATGAGCACAGAGGAGGCGAGAATAGAGCATTTTTGTAGTTATTGTTAAAATCCTGTCACCATAATTCTCCAAAGCAGATGCTGGGTTCAATTCCTTTAAACACCGTAAGTTGTTGTTGTTAAATGCCATTGATTGGTTACAACTAATAAATGACCATGTATAGAGTTTCCAGTAAGGAGCTGGTGGGTTTGAACCATTGACCTTGTGGTCCACAGTCCAGTGCTGATCCTACAGCATCACTCCAGGACTCCAACCACTGTAAGTACTGCTCTGTAATGAGCAGTCCCTTTAAAATACAGGTTAACACTATCATCCCATAACAAATGTACCAAATACTATTAAATACATGCTTTTGTTGAAACTTACTATTCAGGTCTCATGTAAAGATAACCTTAACAGTACTAATTGTGCTTAGAGATTTGAGATACCAGTTCAAATTATTATCTCATAATTCAAAATATTAAATTTATTTCATTCTTTGGGGGGGGAGACAAACTAGAAAAAAAAATGACTGTGGGAAATGATACAGTAAATATTATTTCTATATATTAAGATCTTTATTAAAAGAAGGGTTTTAAATAGTTTTCTATTTATACACAAATGCTCCATAGCATGAATTATTTTATCAGTTCCCGGAGAATTGTTATGAATCAGAATAGACTTAATGGTAGTAGGTTTGAGAAAGTAATTTTTTTTTTTTTTAGTTACAGCTAACAAATATTATTTCAAGCATATACAAATTATCAATCACCAATGAATAATAATAATGTTAGTCATCAATGAATAATGATAGGTATGTATTATTATGAAGACGAATTTAATTCCAACTATATGTGTGATGAATATCTATTAGACTCTCACTTAGAAAAATAACCCCTACTTTGTAGTTTATAAATATTTAAATAATACTCATTCTGTGGGTCTTAGTGTTGTTGTTGTTGTCAGGTGCCATCGAGTCAGAACCAACTCATAGCGACCATATGCACAGCAGAACGAAACAATGTCCGATCCTGGGCCAACCTCACTAAGTTTAGTGGAGGTCCAAAATTTACATAATTTTTCAAAAAGAATATAAAATTAAAATTTAGGGTGAACGCAAATATCTATTCATAAGTAAGAAATTCCAATATAAAGTTGAGACAAAAACCATATTATTCATACTACTAGCTCCCTAAACAAACCCCTAAAATTCATTTTTTCTGTAGTTGTTAGCTGTATACTCTCTGCCACAGTGTCATTTTATATGTAAAGAGAATAGAAAGACAATTCTTTAATATCTTAATCTAATTTGATTGTTAACATCTTATTGGGAATTCAGGAAACATGACAGTGCATGAAGAAAGGCACTTGCTGATTTTTTTTTAAAGCAATAAGTTTTTGCCCTAAAAGCACAGGGATTTTGAGAATATCTATTTTGTGTAATAAGCATCAAACAAAAAAATTATATATATATACATCTGTGGAAAGAGAAGATGGAAAAGCTCCATATTCATCAGTGAAGACAAGGCCAGGGGCAGACTGTGGAACAGACCATCAATTACTGATATGCAAATTCAAATTAAAGCTGAAGAAAATGAAAACAAAT